>NW_021318635.1:147632-199427 GCF_001605985.2 Dendrobium catenatum
ATTGATGGAAGACGTTGCTAACTCAGAGTGGCCGAAAGAGTAAGTCTTCCCCCAAGAAAGAATATAATGATGGTGTAGTGCGGGCATGTAAAATGTGTTGAGCTCGTTAGCTCTTATATTGAAAAGGCTTGATGACGGCATTTTCAAAAATAAACTATTATTTATGCTTTATTTCTAAATTCACTTTTGCTTATCTATTATTGTAAAGTAAACTTATTAACTAGCATATTAAATACATGACATTATTATTGTGAAGTTTAGGCTTGATGACAAATAGGAGGCATGTATTAACAACTTTTTTAAAGTGAATGTCTTTAATTTAAAAATATGACAACATTGAAAAAAATAATTATAAAAATAAATAAATTTAAAGCAACAGAATCAAAATCTTGAAACCTTCTTTATGGACAAATTGATGTATTGCCTTTATTAATCATTTGAAAACAATGATCAAATATACCCAAATTGTGAAACAAAAACTCTAAAGCTGAAGACAATTATCACAATCACAACAGCCATTACAATACAGCTTAGCAGAACGAAACTAAAAAAAAAAAAAAACAGAAAGCATTAAATTGGATCAACATCCGGTAAGTTCATAATCTCTTGCAGCACCACAGAAAGTAATCAGCTTCTCCAAACTTCTGGTTAGTAGGGGCACGGCGTCAATCTGCTCATTGCGCTTCCAAGCTTGGTAACCACAGTTTGTGCACCAGTAAAAATTTTTCATATCATCTCAACTCATCGTCTCCCATTGAATGCAACTTAACATCCACAAAGCCAAAAAAGGCTTCTGGACTTAATTGATCATCGTTGATAAGGTCATGAACAATTTGTGGTTGCCGGCGACAAAGTGTCGGACGGGCCAGAAACATTGTTGAGAAAGCGGCGGAGGACATGTCGACCGAAGGGTGGCAAAACAATAAGGCTTGCCAGTAGAGAGAGAATACGACAAGGCACTTAACGGCCCCGCATAGAGTGGAAAGCTCGCTGGCCTTTTTGAAAGACCTTTACGGCGTTTTGAGAAACAGCTTGTCTATTTTCGTTCTTTTTTCGTATTCGCTTTATCATATCTTCTTACGGCCATTGCAGATCCTCTTCTTGACCTCGACGGGATTCATGATGTTTTGAGACAATGCTGAGGATTCACAAACTCTCCTTGGACTATTGGTGACGAGCTTAGGCTTTCCAACTAAGAGGTTCAGAGTTCGGATCTGATTTAGTGCGTTCGTGTGTGTGAGTTGCCTAAAAGGCCCTAAAATGTCCCAAAAAAAGAACAATGCTTGAGCCCAATGTGACGCAACGAACAATATAGAGAAGGATGCGAAAATGTCCCTTGAGATCCGAAGAGGACTTTTACTAATGGGTCCGGTGGAACGGTGAACGTACGTGTCCGTCTACGTTACGGCCACCAATATATTAGCGCCACCTAGCAATAACCGAGCAAATCCTGAGCAATACTGAGTTATACCGATAGTTGTACCGAATTTAATTCTAGCCAATACCGAGCAAATAACCTAGCAAAACCGAGCAAATAAACATAGCAATACCGAAGCAAATCCTCTTTAGCAATACCGAGCAAATTCCTGCAGCAAAATACTGAGTTGTACCGGAGTTGTTACTGAGTTTTTTCTACGCATACCGAGGAGGCTTGGACGTTTTTTTGGGTTGAGGGAGAGGGAGAGTGGGTGGTTATGGGTTGTTGCTGAACTCTTTGACCGTGGACCGTTCGTTGGACATTTGAAGGCCTTAATAATTTCGGAATTTGGTGATCTTGGGCTCATTGGATTCGTCTTGTCGAGCCGTTCGATTCGAATATAAGCTCGTCAAAATTGGAGACCGTTTGGTAACTCTAATTGCAGTTTGAACCTTCCAACAGCGCTTTAAGCCATTGATTCGGACTCATTTGGGCTCGGATTGGGTTGATCTTGGTGTCGTTGGGTTTGTATTCCTGAGATGCTTAGTTTGACTATAAGTTTGCTGAAATCGGAGTTCGGATGGTCTCTGAATTAATTTTTGATGTTTCCAAACTTGATTTTGCATCGAGATTCGTGCCCGATTAAGATAATTGTTGACGACGTATCAATTATTATTATATATATAATTGTGATGAGTCAAAATGGGTTAATCAAAGCCATTGAAATCGAATTCAATTTGAGTTAATTTGATTTGATTTGATTGGTGAGTTGTTTTAAGCCCAATGATATATCAATTTGATCAAAAACGAATTAGATCAAATTAAATGAGTCGATTGACATCGATAAATCATAAATTGAATTTGAATTAAGTTTGTTTGGAGTTGAATTGAAATTGGATTGAATTGATTTTGATTCTAATTGAATGATAGGCTCGAGTCGATGCTACGTCAGTGGACGTCCACCTAAGGGAAATCCTATGGGTGATGTCTACTCTAGACTACGAATACCTAGGTGCTAGAATTGGATTTGGGGAAATTGACCTCAAACAATAAGGTCAACAGATAGGAATCTTCTAGTGGATGTAACGTCTTTTGCTCTCCTTTGTGGATAAAAGAGTAAGTATTTGCAGCCCCATCATGAATTGATTTGCGGTCGTATTGCCACGGTCGCACCAATAGTAGGTGACATGCGTCCATAGGAACTACATCACACCAGGCTTCTTCCTCAAATTTCCCAATTGAGAAATGAACTAAACAACGTTTTGAGACTTCTATCTCATTTCCCTTTTGGATCCATGACAATTTATACGGATTTGGATGTTCTTCGGTTGGCAAATGGAGTCCTTCAATCAGAGTGGTAGAGGAAACATTCTCACAACTCCCACTATCAATGATTAATTGAAAAACACGACCATTAACAGTACAACGGGTTTTGAAAAGACTATGCCGTTGTAACGGTTCCTTTTTATGAGAATTCAGCAAGCAGCGAAGAACTAGCAAGGGCCCATCATCAGGTGGAATGATTGTGGTTGCCGTTTTGAATTCATCTTGATTGGTAACTTCAGGCTCAGTCACTTCTTCCACTTCTTGGTCTTGCTCCTCCATAAGCGTCTTAACTCTGTGATTTGGACATCCCGACGTAATGTGGCCAAAGCCTTGGCACTTGAAGCATTTTCGCGCTGGGTAGCTAGTAGAACCTGACGGACTCTGGCTACTACTTGCTTGGCGGTCACCTTCTTTATTTTTTGAAGTGGTTGGAGGATTTTTCTTGGACTCAGGCTTTTCTTCTGCAGGATCCCGGCTGATCACTCAGGTAGGTCCAGATTTTCCAAAGCGCTGCTGCTTTTCTACTTTAAGGGCAAGACTGACAACATCTTGAAACGTCCAGTATGGTTGTAGCTGAACGACATTGGCGATGGAGGGATTTAAACCTCCCAAAAATCGCACAATGGTATTTTCTTCAGGTTCCACAAGATCGCATTTGAGCGATAACTGTTCAAACTCAGTAACATACTCTTCGACCGTCAACTGGTTTTCGCGGATTCGATGATATTTCAAGAAAAGATCATGTCGGTAATGATCCGGCAAGTATTTTTGCTGGAGTTCTCGCTTCATTTTGGCCCAACTAGTAATTTTGCTTCGTCCTTCCCGGTTCTTGGTTCTTTTGACGTTCTCCCACCAGAGGGATGCACTTTTCTTGAGCTTGATTGCAACCAATTTAACAATACGATCCTGGGGTATTTCTTTGAATTCGATAACGCGCTCCACCGTGTGAAGCCAGTTCAAGAACTCGTCAGGATCTAATCTGCCATCAAATTCCGGAAGGTCGATTTTGACTCCACAATCATCGCGCGAGCCTTTTCGGACTGGATCTTGATGTCTCCTAATCACCTCATCGTCACTAGAGAGATCTTGGTGAAAAGGATTGAATTCTTCCTCATCTTCTTGCCGTTCAGCTGTATCTTTTTGTTCAAAAAAGGCTAATCATTGTTACAGCTGTTGGATTTCCCGTTGAAGGTCTTCAATCAAGATGTCTTGCACAGATTTTTTTGGATTTTTCCTGGGCGGCATCTTGCTAAGCTCTGATACCAACTCTGACCCCGCCGGTCGAACAAGATCACATGAATACAAACCTACCTTGCTTAACCAGGAGCTGGATTATCACTTCCTTGTCCCGAGACATGGAAGAAATCAGATCACGGGCGAAGCGGGGCATTCGCTTCCTTACCCAGAAGTAAGGAAGGGAGTAGATCACCACCTGAATAAAAAAGGATCCAGGATACAAAAACAAATCCCATACACAGTAAAATTAACGAAACAATCTTCTCTGCCTTTATTCCAGTAAAAGACTAATATATATACATGGCCAACGGACCGAGACAGAGTAAGCTACAGGAATAAAAGAACTAAGACTGAAACAGAGCAAGCTACAGGAAGAAAAGAACAAAAAAATCTATACGGAATACATGTATGTGACGCTCCGGCGTCATTCTCCTGGGGTAGGAGGAACGTCTTCTTCATAAAAGGGAGTGAGGTCGGCTACGTTAAAAGTCGCAGAAATTTGATAATCACCTGGGAGGTCAATTTGATATGCATTATCATTGATTTTTTGTTTGATACGAAATGGTCCATCTGCTCGTGGCTTAAGCTTTCCGAAGGCTCCTTGAGGAAATCTTTCCTTACGTAGCCTGATCCATACCAGATCACCTTCTTTGAATAAAACTTTTTTTCTGGATTTGTTAGCCTTTGTTTGATATTTGCAATTTTGTTTAGCAATGGCTTCTTTCACTTGACGATGTAGCTTTTGGATTTCTTCACCCCGTTTAGCTCCATCTGCACTAAACGTTTTTGGATGATTTATAGGAATTAAATCCACAGGGGTAATGGGATTACACCCATAAACGACCTCAAATGGGCTTCGGTTGGTGGATTGATTAGGTGATCTATTAAAAGCAAATTCAACTTGTGGAAGAACTAAATCCCATTGCCGAATATTTTTGCCAACGAAGAACCGTAGCAAATTTCCCAAGCTGCGGTTGACGATCTCAATTTGCCCATCCGTTTGCAGGTGGGCGGATGAACTGAAATGTAGGCGAGTTCCCAATTTACTCCAGAGAGTCTTCCAAAAGTGGATTAAAAACTTTACATCTCGATTAGACGTGATTGTCCTCGGAAGACCATGCAAACGGACTATCTCTCAGAAGAAAAGATCAGCTACATGGGTCGCATCAAGTGTCTTTGTACAAGGAACGAAGTGCATCATTTTTGAGAACCGGTCTACCACCACCATGATAGAATCTTTACTCCTTTGTGTGTGGGGTAAACCCAGAACAAAATCAATGCTAATATCAACCCATGGAGACTCAGGTATCGGAAGTGGGGTATAAAGCCCGGCATTAGTGCCCTGTGTTTTGGCTACTCGGCATACACGACAGCTGCGAATGTATCTCTCTACATCTCGTTTAAGTGCGGGCCAGAAGAAATTTTCTTTGATCAAAGCCAGTGTTTTGTTGTGCCCAAAATGACCCGCAAGGCCACCTGCATGACATTCGGCCAGGAGTGACAGGCGAAGAGAACATTGTGGCACACACAGTTGGCTGCTTCTGAATAGATAGCCCTCTTTTATATGAAACAGTTGATGAGGTCCCGATTGGCATTGGATCCAACTGCTCTTGAATTTTGCATCATTAACATATAATTCTTTTAGAATTTCAAAACCAATTACCTGAGTTTGTAATGCCTGTAATAGCAGGGATCTCCGGCTTAGCGCATCCGCCACTTTATTTTGCTGTCCCGACTTGTATTTCAGAACATAGTGATATGCTGCCATTGATTCAACCCATGATGCATGACGACTTTTTATTTTTTATTTTTATTATTGATGTACCGTAAAGCTTCATGATTCGAAAATAGGATGAATTCACTGGGAGGAGGTAGTGACTCCAGTGGTGTAATGCTCGCACAAGGGCATAGAATTCCTTGTCATAAGTTGAATACTTATGTCTTGAGTCATTCAGTTTTTCACTGAAAAAGGCGATCGGATGTCCTCCTTGGCTTAAAATTGCTCCAATTCCAACGTTGGAAGCATCGCGCTCCACTTCAAAGGCTTGATGAAAATTTGAAAGAGCTAGCACCGGGGCTATAGCGATAGTTTGTTTTAGAAGCTCAAAACTATTTTACGCAGCATCCGTCCAGAGGAAAGGTTCAGTCCGCAAGGTTTCAGTAATGGGAGCAGCCACCGTACTAAAGTTTCGTATAAAACGTCTATAAAAAGACGCAAGCCCATGAAACCTTCGAATATCGGTGAAAGATTGAGGTACAGGCCACTTGAGAATTGCTTCCACTTTGCTCGGATCGACTTCAATTCCCTCAGCTGATATAATATATCCTAAGAAGGATGTGGGACCAGGAATTGACATTTGGACAAGTTAATAAACAACCTCTGTTCTTGAAGTATATTAAAAATCTGCCTAAGATGCTGCAAGTGCTCCTTTTGATGTTGACTGTATATCAAGATGTCGTCAAAATAGACGACGACGAACTTGTATAACAGAGGTTGGAAAATATGTGTCATAAGCCTCATGAAGGTGCTAGGAGCATTGGACAAGCCAAATGGCATCACCGTCCACTCGTATAGGCCATCGCGCGTCTTGAACGCAGTTTTCCATTCATCACCCTCACGCATGTGAATTTGATGGTAGCCACTCCTTAAATCAATTTTTGAGAAGACTTTAGCGCCATGAATATGATCAAAAATATCAACTAGGAGCGGGATCGGAAACCGATACTTGATTGTAATTTTGTTGACAGCTCGACTGTCAATGCACATTCGATAGGATTCATCACCCTCACGCATGTGAATTTGATGGTAGCCACTCCTTAAATCAATTTTTGAGAAGACTTTAGCGCCATGAATATGATCAAAAATATCAACTAGGAGCGGGATCGGAAACCGATACTTGATTGTAATTTTGTTGACAGCTCGACTGTCAATGCACATTCGATATGTTCCATCTTTCTTAGATACTAGTAGCACCGGCACTGCGCTTGGGCTAACACTGGGTCGTATGAACCCCTTGTCCATAAGTGTTTCTATCTGTCGCTTTAGTTCCTCATGTTCATTCGGTCGCAGGCGGTAGGGAGGCCGGATGGGAATGGTAGATCCAGGCACTAAATCCACGGCATGCTATATCTCCATCAAAGGCGGCAGACCGGCAGGAATGTCTTCAACGGCCACATTTTTAAATTCTTGGAGCAGAGGTCTGACATCTTCATGCACTTCATTGATGCCTTTATTGGCTTCCACCATGACCAGCACGTAGCCTCCTTGGGCTTCATTTAGCTCCTTCAGAAATAACAATTGTTTTAATACTAACAACCTATTTTTGCAATCTAGATAGTGGTGGGAAAAATTATATATCACCACGCAGATTTTGATTTCTCCTATTTTGTAATCGAATACTGCATTGAGAATAAAGTACGGTCTCGAGAGGCCGACACAATATTCTACAATGGATTCAATATCAAAATAGGGTTTTGAAAATTAATATTTCTATAATCAAACATAATTCAAAGAATAACATATCATCTCAAAAAAATGAACATGAAATTCTATAGAATATGTTTAAAAATAAAAATACGTTTTGAAAAAAGTTTATTCATTCTTTTATTTAGATATGGCAAGAAGAATATTATATCATCTTAAAAGACGAACATAACATTCTTCAAGATATCCAAAAGCGAGAATGAGTTTTATAAAATTCATTATTTCTAAAGTTGAATATAACAAGTATAATATTATATTATCTGAAAAGATAATAATAACATTCTACAAGTCTATTCAAAATTAAAAATGAGGTTTTAAAAATATCTACGTTCCCAAAGATTCTTCCCTTGTTTTATACGAATAAAACAAGGTTTATTTTAGTCTGGGATTCTCAAATCCCTATAGGAGCAAGCCCCTATAGTTAATTACATCCTAGGAGAGAAGCTCCTAAGAAAACTCTCAATTAAAGCAGTGATTTCATACCCTTTTGACTACAAAGTAGAAGACAAGGAACATAAGTAAGGATTTTTCAAGGAGAAAGCTCAATGTTGAACATTTATTAGCGAGTCAAAGGAAGAAAAGTAGGAGGAAGGAAACCAGATTTCAAGAGGGGGGGGGGGGGTAACTTGAGGCAACCTCAATCTATCCTATATTGGGCCTTTTACATTTTAAGAGAGAAATTTTATATTTAAGTGCATTTTATAGAAATTTGGATTATATTCCCGGAGGGTGAGGACTTAGACTAAAAAGAATTTGCCTCAGAACCAAAATCTAATTTGTACTACAAAGTAGTGACCGAACCTAACTAATGAAATGCAAAATGGACTTACCCCGGCCTGGATTGGGAGCCAGCTAACCACCTAGGCGCTATTAAACCATGTATCCAGTCTTTTATGAAAGATGGGTATGGACGTTGTTTAAATTTTAAGGATTTGGGGGCCGCATCTAGACAGTTCCTAATTGGCCCCTTGGACTTATGTAAGGTGAAAAATGTCTAGAAATGCAATTAATATTTTAGACTCTTTTTTAATTTGTATCTAATGCATGCATGCTAATGACTCAATGCATAAAATTGATAATGAAGCAGTTTAAAAAATTAGGCTTAAAAATAGGTTTTTCCCTAGAGATTGCACAACTTCCCCTTGACAGAACTGCCACGTCTCATAGGTCAAGTGGTCTGCCAGGACCCGTAGGCGGGGATTGCTTAACAAGGAGAGAAGTATTAAATGCTTATGCTGACTCTCGGCCAGTCCCGAGCTTCTTCTTAGAAACGTTAGAGTTACTATGTGAGCCTTAAAAAAATTTTTATTTTTAATTCAAGTAAAGATTTTAAGGTTACACTTATGAAAAAAGCACTCCGATTCGTATCCAGACTAAACAAAATCGGCATGCAAGTAGTCCTAAAAATATTCTACTTGCAACAAACAATTGTAAACAATCAATCTTTAATAATCCAAATATAATGTCCAATGTCCAATGTTCCATTTACACCAGATTTGCCAGAAAAGTAAAGTGGCCGGGCCGGCCACTGACAACTAAACCCGGTTCTAATCCTTAAGGAATGACGCAAGCTGATTTTTTGAAATGTGATATATTGTTCCTTTGAAATCTTTATTTCTTCATCTTTCTTTCTTCATCCTCTCGTTTTCTGTCTTTCTTCTCGACAACTTCTTGGATCCCGTCATTTCGCGGTCTGTATAAATCCAAATGAAAGAAAATCATCCTTAAAAAGGAGTTTATTTTATTTTATTTGGATATTGGAATCATCCTTAATTTGCTTTCCAATAAAAGAGAATAATCCTTTTAAGGTATATTCTCTTTTCTTTGGATATCCAAATGGATGTGATATCCCTCTTTCAAATCCACTTTTCACATAATTTGGTAATTTTCAAATTACATTTACATTTAATTACATTTCACAGAAAAAAAGAAAGAAAATCTAGACCACCTGCCGGGTTATTATAAGCAAATCATCCCCAAGCAGTATATATAGCATTTAAATTAAATCACTCAGCCACAACTTGGCCCACACTCACTTTTCATGTGGGGGCTAAGCAATGGAGTACCTGTAGCATTTATATAAAATTTTTGATTAATTAGCCCCCTTTCTGTGTTGCACTGTGAGTGTGGCCACCTGCGGAAATTCTTGTTAACAACCCAGATCACTCCTAAACCTATGGGTAATCTAATCGTCAGTCAAAATCAAACACAGGAAGTGCCAGTAAAAGTAAAAAACAAACACACAAATAATTTTACAACCAACATGCAATGAAACTCTGAGAAAAAGCCCGCACAGATTGCAATAAGGAAATATAAACACGTGGCTAACCTAAACTAAAGACGGTGTTCCCCTAACAAAATAATTTACGTGTGTGTATTAGAAAAGTCTGCGTTTTGTTATATCCTAATTCATTATTATTTTAATAAGAAAATTTTTAATTAATTAAATTTAATTTGTTAATAAATAAAAAAAAATAAAAATAAAAATAAAATAATTAGTATAATAATAATAATAATGAATGTCACTAAGTTTCTATGTTATATGTCTCTACCCTTTTTAAATGTACATGCATCCTAAGTCTAATGTTTTCTAAGACCCAGGTCCTACTTAATTTTGTCCTCTAAGTGGTCACTACTGTTGTATTGGGGGGCGATAAAAATTTGTTATTACTAACCCTTAGGACATTTCGTAATGTAAAAAGGGTTATGGATCTAAGAGGCAAAAATAATCCCTTTAATTTAAATTGAAAGTTACTACAGGAACCTAAAAGGGAAGGTTTCGCACAACCACATCAAGGGTCCCTAAAAGGACTATTAACCGGGAAAAGGGGGGGTTAATTTTTTTGCGGTTGAAAAAAAAATTTTTAAAAAATGTTTAAAAAAAAGTTGTACCTAAATTTAAAAAAATTTTAATATGTGGGATAAAAAACCTTCTTAACTTGTTTTTTCTTTTTAAATGCTTTTCTTGATTTTAACTTTCCCTTTTTAGTCCAATTATGAGGTGCTATTCCTTCTCGGGTGGTCTGTTTTGTTTTAATTTTATTCTTTGTTCTTGTTTTTTCTAAGTTAGAAATACTCACAGGTCTTCCGGGTTTGGGGTTGGCTACGTATCTTTCCTGGTGGTGGTTCGCCCTAGCACCTCTACGCGGTTTTCTTTTCTTTGGATTAGGAGTTGGGGCGTGGTTTTGAGGTGGGATCTCCTTTAGAGCTTCTCTTTCAGGGTGGTGTTATTTTCTTCATTTTTTCCCTACCTCCCGACCAAAACACATTCAAAGTTATCATTTATCTCTCGCTCACGTTCACTTATTTGCAAAAAAAAGAATTAAATAAAAAAAAGAGAAATAGGAACATAACAAGGGTTTCTCCAATGAAAAACAGAGAGATCTTGTAAATATGGTAATCAAAAAGAGAGACATTAGAATAGCACTTTTAAATAAAATATAATTTAAAATAATTAAAATTATTCTGAAAATAAAGAAATGTACCTCTACAGAGCACTGTTGACGGCAATTTGGCTCTTTTTGTTCGCTCTTAGCATTTTGAACCATATTACTTTTTGGATAATTACACTTTAGTTCACTCTCTGTAATAAAACATCCCACAAGTTATGCACTTTTTATAACTATTTTCAAACAATTCTCTACTCTTTCCAAACAAAGATCTATACACATTTACACTCTTTCCAAAATATCTTACCTCCTTAAAAACCAATTACTTCATCTTTCTACACATGACAATCTACTTTTCCAAACCTGTCATTTCATTTTCTTTCTAACAATTACACTTCTACTTTCAAAAATCATATACTTTTCCATTCCAAAATCACAATCATTATGCTTTAACTTTTTTTTTTTTTCCAAAGCTAACATACAATTTTCTAATTTCAGATAATACGATTTCTCTCTTTCCAACAATTAGGACTTTTCCATCATTCTCACATGTTTAAGTTGCTTGCTTAACAATCTAATTCAATTCTCATCCCTTCAAACACTTAGTGGAATGTAGAAATTTTTATGTTCTCCCAACTCAAAACAACTAAACACAAATTCTCAATTCACCCCAACATCTTAAAATACTCAACAATCCAAACACATTTCTCAATACCACCTATTAATCAAACACTTTTCAGACAAAAAAACACTTAAAAATCCAAAATTTTATACCAAAGCACATAATTTTTATTTACTTTTATCGAAACATTTAATTTCTTCATTAATCATATCCTCATACAAACAAAACTTCTTACACCGATGCACACTTTCCCCAAATTTAAACAAGATTTACTCTTACTTTTTATGGAACTCATAATAATACATTTTTCAACTTTACTTTCAAGTTTTTCTTTAATACAACCTCATCAAATTGATTCACCTTATCAAAAATACAACCTATTCACAATGCCTCTTTTCTACTCTTTCTCATAAAAAAAGTAAGCATTAATTCATCTACATCCTTCTATTCACTACGCCGGATTACAATCACCTTCATCACATCTACACACATTCATCTCACTTTGTTTCTCAAAAATATTACAAACCTTAATCCATTTTCCTTTCCTATATCCAAATAAAACAAATATATCCATCTTTTATAACAAAATACACAAATTTTCAACAATTTATAAATAGAAAAAATCAACAGTTTTTCAACTTTCCAAATTCAATAACTAAAATGGAAGGAAGAGTTATAATCAATATACAATTCTAGGAAGAGAAGCCCATTAAAAAAAAAACACAACTATACACTCACCATTACTATTCCAAAAACTAAGATTTTCTTGAAATGTGTCTCTCCTACGGCGCATACTCCAAAACAATTCTGAAAAATAACTCATAATCTTTTCCCCCAACAAATCTTTTTGTAGGGAGGGCGCGGCTCTCTCTCCCTTTCAAACTAGGGGCTTTTTTCGTTTTGGGAACATTTTTTTATTATACTTAAAGCCAAAACTTTTAGTTATAAATTTTTATTTCTTAAATTTTGCTACAAAATTTACTTTTAAAAAACAGCAATATAGAGAAACACAATGGATATATAGCAAAAATTTTTTTTTATTTTACTAAGTCAACTCATCTCTAATCCACATTTCGCAAAAATAGAGTTTGGAAAAATCCTTAAGTGATGTAAACTAATAAAAAAACTATCGCAGAACCATAGAGTTTAATTTTTTATTATTTATATCACTAGTCAATGATATCATATGTATTATATGCGATAAAGACTGATGGGGAAACTAACAGTAAATTTTATATTTGTTTTTTATATATTTCTTTTCTAATGATAAATAGATGAAAAAGACCATCAAAAAAAGATACTTCCTCACATATTTTTTTAAAAAAAATAAGAATCAAAAAACTTTAATAACTAATCTCACTCGTCGACACTCGGCTCCCTTTCTTTTTCTATATATGACATTAAATCAATAAGCAATGATCCAGAGAAAATAATGATAGGAAGGGTCCATGGACCGAGGATGTAGAGAGTAATCTTACCCAGGATTTTTTTTACGAGAAAAAGATTGCCAGGCATATGCAAACACAATGACTGATAAACCAGAAGCCAGCGACGTGCAATTAGGCCGGGACAAAATTGGAATTTGTTTGTCCATTGCTTATGACTTTGAGGATGGATTGAGGCTTGGTAATTATGTGTGTCTTTACTGCTATTTGACCAGGACCGCCGGGGATGCGTTTTTTCAAGGACAATTTGAAGCTGGCATGTATGGAGGAGGGAGGCTTTGGACGTTTTATTTTTTGGGTGACGGATGGAGGGAGCGAGCGGCGCTGCATTGTTTTGGATTTCCTTCCGTCACCGTATTCAATTTCGAGTGGTTTTTTTTGGAATTTTTTTCTTTCTACGAAAGTTTTGTGGTTTAAGTGTACTCATTTTTATTTTTCGTCTATTAATTCTATGATTGGAAAGTGTTTTTTTCATTTTTTTATTGGGGTTTTAGCGGTTATTTAAGCATTTTGCAGAGATGGTCTATATGTTGCTCTCCTCTCCAAGGAATGTGGTGGGAAGGAATGAGTTCACCTCCGTGTCTTGTGTTTATACGGTGGTTGTTGTTCGAAACCCTGCCTGGGGTTTGCTCCACCTTGACCAAGGTTGCATGAGACGTGGAACGTTCGCATGATTGGTCATTGAAGGCCTTAATGATTCAGAATTTGTGATCTGTGGGGTCTCATTTGGATTCGTATTTGCCCGTCGAGGCTCCGGTTCGATTCGAAATAAGCTCTGTCAAATATCGTGGTAAATGCAGATGCCGCTTTCTTTTGTCATGGGTTAATCCCTTCAATTGCAGTTTTGAATCCTTTTCCAACAGCGCTTTAACGCCATTGCATTTCGGACTCATTTGGGCTGCGATGTTTGTAGCAGTTTAACCTGACAAAAACCCTACTTTCTTTTACTAAGTCCACGGCGGTATTTAATGGAGGATTTCTGCGGATGCTGATTCTTGATGGTCGCGCGCGGTCGTTGACGTGGTGTATTCCTGAAAGAGCTTATGGATCGACTAATTTAAAAAATTTGCTGAAATCGGAGTTCGGATTAGCTTATGGTCTTACTGAATAATTTTTTTGATGCTTTCTCCAAACTTGTATTTTTTGCATGCGGCTGATTTTCCGTTGCTTTTTCCCCTTTTCACACCGATTTTAGATAATTGTTTGACGAGTCGTTTATCAATTTTTATACATTCATATTAGTTTAAGTGGAGGAGATTAGTGGGGATGATGGGTCAAGAAAAAAAATTTTATGGTTTGTTTATGGAGAAGCTTACTCTCAAAGCCACTTTTTGAAATCGATAATTTTCTAATTTTTGAGCCCTTTTTTAGGGACAATTTTTTTTTTGGGTGGGGAAAAGGTTGAAAAAGATTAATTTTGATAATTGATAAATTTTTTGTATATATATGGGTGGAGGGTTGTTGTATTAGACCAAAATTTCTATAGAAACAATTAGTGGGGGGATGCTAGAGAAGACATATTATTATAAATCAAAAAAATGAATGAGGTACGAAATATGACCAGATTAAAATCAGGGAAACTTTGATAATGGTATGTAAGAAGGTTGTAAGTCGAAAAAAATGATATTATAGGATCATTAGAAGATTTGATACAAAACAAAAATAAGAGATGAGACTAGGCCTCAGTCGATTTGCTACGTATTTTCAAGGTTAGGGGTGGGGACGTTCCATTCTTTCTAGACTGTGGCGGAATCCTTTAATGGGTAGAATGTACTACTCTAGACTAAACGAAATAAGATACCTTGGTTGTCTTATAATATTTTTTGAATTTATTAGGAGAGAAATGCATCCTCAATAACTAATAATGTGTCACACAGAATAGGATCTTCTAGTGTGATGTAACGTCTCTTTTTGCTCTCCTTTGTGTGAGATAAAAGTGAGTAAGTAGTTAAGCGAGGCCCCTCATGAATTATTTGCGGGTCGTATTGCCACGGTCGCACCAATAGTAGGTGACATGCGTCCATAGGAACTACATCACACCAGGCTTTCTTCCTCAAAATTTACCCAAATTTGAGAATGAACGTAAACAGACGTTTTGAGGATTTCTATCTCATTTTCCTCTTTTTGGATTCCATGGAACAAATTTTATACTGATTGGGTATGTTCTTCGAGTTGGCAAATGGAGTCAATTCTAATCAGGAAGTAGGTAGGAGGAAACGAGTTCTCCAACAAACCGTGCCGCCACTATCACTATCGATATTTAATTTGATAAAACTACGACCTATTAACTAGTTACAACGGGTTTTGAAAACTTAGGCGTTTTGTAACGGTTTCCTTTTTCTATTGAGAATGTCAGGCAAGCAGACGAAGAACTAGCAAGGGCCCGATCATAACAGGTGGATATGTATTGTGGATTGCCGTTTTGAATTCATCTTTGATTGGTAACTTCAGGTCAGTCACTTCTTTCCACTTCTTGGTTCTTGTCCTCCATAAGCGTCCTTTAAGCTCTGACCGAATTGGACATTCCCGACGTAATTGTGGGCCAAAGCCTTTGGGCACTATGAAGCATTTTCGCGCTGAGGGTAGCTAGTTTGAAACCTGACGGACTCGTGGGCTACTACTTGCTTTGGCGGTGTACCTTCTCTTTATTTTTTTGAGTGGATTGGAGGATTTTTCTTTGGACTCGGCTTTCTTCTTGCATGGTATCCCGTCCTGATCTACAGGAGGTAGAGTCCATAGATTCCGAATAGCGCTGCCTGTCTTTTTCTACTTGTAGGGAAAACTGACAACGTTCTGTAAACGCCTCCAGATTATGGTGTAGCTCTGAACGATCATTTGGACTGATGGAGGGATTTAAACCTCCCAAAAATCGACACTAATGCGTATTTTCTTCAGGTACTCCAACAAAAGATCGCATTTGCAGCCTGATAACTGTTCAAACTCAGTAACATATCTACGACCAGTCAACTTGGTTTTTCCGCGGATTTTCGAAATGAAATATTTCAAGAAAGATTCATGTCTGGTTTTTTAGGTAATGAATCCGGTCCAGTATTTCTTTGCCTCGGAGTTCTCGCTTACCATTTTGTGTTCCCAACTAGTAATTTTGCTGCGTCCTTCACCTGCGTTTCTTGGTTTTCTTTGACGTTTCTCCCACCAGAGGCAGATCACTATTTCTTTTGTAGCCTGATTGCCAACCAATTACAGATAATCGATCGCTGTGGTAGTATTCTCCTTGAATTCCGTTTCGCGCTCCACGTGTGAAGCCAGTTCAACGAACTCGTTCAGGATCTAATCTGCCCATCAATTCCGGAAGGCGATTTTGAACTCCACATATCATCGCGCGAGCCTTTTCGGAACTGCAATCTTTGCATGTCTCTCTCTAAGTCACCTCATCACACTAGAGAGATTCCTTGGTAGAAAAGGATTGAATTCTTCCTCTTTCTTGCCGTTCAGCCTGTTATCTTTTTGTTCAAAAAAGGCTAATCATTGTTACAGCTGCTTGGTTTACCCGTTGTAAGGTCTCATAATCAAGCATGGTTCTTTGCACAAAGATTTGTTTTGGGATTTTCTTCCTGAGGCAGCATTCTTGCTTAAGGCTCTGATACACACTCTGACCCCGCCGGATCGACAAATCACAATGAATACAAACCTACCTTGCTTAACCAGGAACTGGATTATCACTTCCTCTGTCCCGAGACTTGGAAAGAAATCAGATCACCGGCGACAGCGGAGGCATTTCGCTCCTTACCCAGAATAAGAGAAGCAGGAGTGATCACACCTGAATAAAAAAGAGATCCAGAGAAATAACAGAAACAATCCCATACACAGGGAAATAGTTAACGAAATCATTTTCTCTCTGCCTTTCAATATTCTAGTAAAAGACTTATATATATACATGGCGAACGGCACCGCACGACACGAGTAACGATACAGGAATAAAAGAACATAAAGACTGAACGACGGCAGTCAAGCTACTAGGAAGAAAAAAACAAAACAAATCTATATGAATACATGTATGTTGACGCTCGGCGTCACCTCAGCGAAATCACGAGTCCGACAGGATTGGAAGCCGAACAGCCACGAGAGAACCGAAAGTAAGCGACGACGCGAATCGTACACTCCTTGCGAATCAACGAAGCCGAACAACAATGACATCAACGACAAAAAGAAATGATTGAAATACAACCCCTAGAGCCTCAAAGTTATTATCCATTTAATCTTAATTTATATAATTTAAACAATATAATAATTTGTTATTTAATTAAATATTAAGGAGTAGAATTAGTTCTTAATTATTATCTAATTAAACTTATTGATTAATTAAATATGTATAATTAGTATAAGAGAGTTTATATTAGATTAACTAATTATACATATTTCAAGCTCTGTCATTTATTCTATTTTGAGTTTGTAATTAACTTTGTATTGAATTTCGGCTATTCTTATATGACTCTAAAATTTGTTTATTAATGTTTTTATGCAATGATACTTAATTTCATAAATATCTCCTATAAAATTAAACGCTCTCAAAGTTTATTATATTCGCATTAACTTGATTTTTATACAATTTAAATCAAATTATATATAATTAAGGAAAGTTAAGTTAAATAAGGTAGATATAGGGTAGACATTAGTTACATTATTATTTAATTATCAAATTAGACTTAATTGGAATAATTAATGAAAATCCATAATTTTAGATATACATTTAATCTTTAATATAATTAGCTTATTTTATAAATATTCAACTCTCATTATTGGTTCATTTAGTTAGGAAATGAATTATTTTTTTATTGAATTTTTGTCATTTTATAAATGACCTAAAATTGATTTTATTATGTTTTATGCAATGATCTTAATTTCATAAATATCTCCTTTAAACTTAAATCCCTAACCGCCATAAATCCTGATATATTTTACCAAACAGTTTCAAAATGAAATTCTATTTAGCCATTCTACTCTCCTAACTGGGTCATTAGAAGGTCAAGGTTTATGAAATCCGCTAAATATTTAAAAATCCGCTAAATATTTAGCCATTCTATTTGACAAAAAAAAAAAAAATCACAATCATAGATGTAAGAATAAAATCGACAAAATTATTTTCACAGAAAGATCTTCGTCAACAAACAACAATCAAGCTTTTATCGCACAATTTGGGATCATCTATAGAAATTCTTTTTTCCCATTATGTTATGTTAAGAGTCAAATTCTTATTTAAATCTAAAAACAAATTATTTTTAATATTTTCTAACCTTTTTTTTCTTACTTTTATTTATTTTCTTAACATAAGTCAAATTTAATGCTTCTACTCTCCTAACTGGGTCATTAGAAGGTCAAGGTTTTATGAGTCACTCCAATTTTTTTAGATACATGTCTATTTTGCATTCTACCTCTAAGAGTAAAGCCACTTGTCCACCCGATCATTCTCCATCTACAACACTTAACTTAATTGTCTCACAATCTTTCTCTAAGAAAGATCTCTGATTTACAACAAAAATTAAATATTATATGCCATTCAAATGTCAATCTTATCAAAATAATTAGAATTTTATACATATTTTCAAATGTAAAAAGAAAAAAAATTCTATTTATAAATTTTAAAATTTGAAAATTTATTTCAAGATCATTCAAAAAGTTTATTTAGCCATGTTATATCACTAAAAAATATTTACTATTATGAAATTCTAAGAAAAAATCGACAAAGCATTGAGCTGAAAAAAAATTTCCTGAAAAGTTAAGTTCTTCTACAATGAAAATTTGCAGTCCGAATTTTTGAAATTCCAATATGTCTAATTAATTATTATTTTTATATTATCAACAAAACTAACTCAATTGAATATGTATATTGATTTAAAATTTCAAACATCAAAGCATTTAAGAATTTGAATTTGAAATTTAAGCAATTAATTTCATGAATATAAAAAAATAACTTTTTCTTAGCAAATATGTGATCCAGACTGTACATTTGACAAGCCAAATTTAACAATACAAATAGTATCTTGATCAAAATTCAAATGAGCTTAACCTCTTTATTGCTTAACTTTTTTAGCAAGTTTTCTCTACTTTTTATGCTCCTTTATTTTCTTTGAAACACTTAAAACATATGCAGCATTATATGGTGAGCATATTGCCCAAAAGTCTTCACTAAAATGACCACAAAATCTAAAGTATGGTGAAAGAAACAATGCGTGCTTACTATTTTTCATATTAAATGAATGATGTTAATTATTTGTAACATGAATATTGATATTTCTATCAATGCTTCAGCAATATTTAATGCTATAAATAAGCATGGCAACATAATTTATATTAATAGTGAATTTATTGTACTGTAATAAATCAGTGAGTTAGTAATATCATTTAAGTAAAGATTTTGAGAGTAAGACTCATCTGCCTATCTCGTGAAAATAATTTCTTTGAAAGCTTCTATAGGAAATAGTTTTTTAATATAAAAATTTTGTGAGATCAGTAAAAAAATTAATGACAGAAACTGTAGTTATCATTGAAAAAATAAAACAACAAAAAAATTGGACCGAACGAAGCCTAAGGCTGCACAAAGCAACACTAAACATTATATATGGAGCACCTGAAACAGAACTTACAAACAATGCTTAAGAAAATTAGGGAGGAAGAAACTTCAATGCATGTGCAATTCTCATAGAGAGCAATGTTTTACCTTAAATTGAGAAGCAATTTTAATACCAATAGATACACATCTGTCTTTGACTACAAATCCCCCTTCAGATTATTCCCACGGTATCTTCACAATAGGATCCCAAGAGATTATTACATACAGATGCCGGAAACAAAGAACTGCTTAGATTTATCTTTGTGAACAGTAAAAGCGTATCAGTGAACAGTAAAAGCATAATTCACTGCACTTTTATTATTCACAGAGACAATTTGGACGGTTCTCCTCGTCCGATGTCTGCACGTAATAAAAAGTCTAGGATCCATTGGTCTGCATACACATGAAAACTTCAGCGCAAAAAATCCCAACAAATTTTTTTAAGATGGGAATGTGGGCTCCGAAAATTCGGTCCCAGCCTCCGCCCGCTTTGTTGCTTTTTCTTCTGCGAGGGAGTTTTAACGGAGTTAAGTTCCAGGGCAAATTTTGGGAAGGCAGATGGGTTTGTAGATAAGACACTTCCCAGAGATTTCGTCCTCATTTTGTGAGGACTTTATGATATGAGTTAAAGTTTCCTATAGGCGTAAGCCCCTATAGTTAATTACCCCTCCCGATCATGAGAGAGAACTTTCGATTAAGGTTAGTCATCAATCAGATACGTATAAATATGTATTATCTAGCATATAGTAGCAGCATGGATTTGAATTTGGAAATTGGAAGGGTTTGATATTTAAAATTAGAAATTTCACCATCTCACGGAGGATGGTAGGGGAGTGGATGATGGACCCGATCAAGATCCCATGGTTCCGTCATCCTGGACCATCATAAACCCTGGTCTACTTAGTCAAAGGAGGTAGTCAACCCAACTTAATAAAAGGATCCTTGTCGGCAGCCATGGGTTGCTTCCTCTAAGGAAATATTGTAGTCCCGAGGTGAATGTTTGTCTAAGGGGACAAATTTGAATCCACCTTAACTAACAGAGGGCTTTGTGCCCTATCAATCATAGCATATTGATTCATATCTCAAGGATTTGATGCCACTAAGGAACATATTGGCTCTGGCCATATCCGCTATTTTGTGGTGCCATTTGGCGGCAAAACCATTCTGTTCAGAGGGCCCCGGGTCATAACCATTTATCCTGCAGTGCCATTTGACAGCAAAAAAGCTGGTCAGAAGACATGTACCATATCCTTATTGGTAGGAGATTGTTTGAGACTAGATCCTAGTGATATTTTTGACCAGGCATTAGCTCTATGTGAGTTGAAGTAAATTTTAATTTATCCACCTCGGTAAACTGTTACGGAGGGTGGTTGGATTTTGCTTCAAGTAGTTGATGATTAATTTTCAATTTTAAATATTTTGGATTCTGATGATTTTTTTTTGAATTTTCCTGGGTACTTGGGTGGAGCTTTGTATGTTGGAATCACCCCTCCTGTTGATATCTAAATTCAACATAGCCATCATCAAGGTGTAAGGGGTCACATCCATTTAAAAATATTTATATTTTATAGATAAACTTTGTTAACTCTATCATGCTGTCAACAGAGGATCGGGTTATGTAGCCTTTATGCCTTTACTAGTGAATTCTCATTGATATAGGATTTGAAGGCCTAATATGAATGTATTAAAACAAATATACTGGTCCTCTCAATCATATATTTATTTGATGGTTCGAATCCTATCGACTCCTATTTATTCGTATAGGAGGATTGGGTTCGAAATTGAATTCACGTATCGACCCGCGCATCATCCTTAGATGTCTCGTGTGTACCAATAAGACGTTCGTTGGGGCCCTTGCGAGTGTTTGGGGATATTTTTAAATATTTGTTGAACCTTTTAAACTCCTATTTACTAGCTTAGGAGGATTGAGTTCAAATTTATTTACCCGCGCAGCATCCTTAGAGTTCATATGTGTTTCTATAATATGCTCGGTGTTTGGTAGCATTTTGTAATTATTTGATGAACCTTTTCAACTCTTATTTACCCGCTTAGGAGGATATGGTTTCATAGGATTTATATCTTTATTAATGAATTCTCTTGATTATAGGCCTTAAATGCCTGATATGATTGTATTAAAATAAATATATCAGTCGCCAGAACTATATATTTATTTGATAGTTCGAACCTTGTCGACTCCTATTGACCTGTATAGAAGGATTATATTCAAACTTGAATTGACTTATTATTTATTGCTAAATATATCTAGCACATAGGAAAATACTAAATATTATATCTACTATACTAGTAGTTAAATACATAATTGATCCAATTACTCCTATTCTTTTTTTGATTTACTATTTTTCTATCTACAACCTTGTCTAATTGAATGGTTGAACTCAATAGTGTATTTATTGCTTTATCACCTTCCATATTATATTTTTTTAGAATTTTCTTAATTTACTTAATCTAATGGAGAAAGGTACCATCTTCCATTTACTACACATTAAATGAAAGAAAATATGTTAGTTCTCCCATCGTACTCATTTCAAACTCTCTACTCATAGTTCTTAAAAATCATTACAAATATGTTTATGTATTGATCCAAGTAATATATTATCTACATATATTTGAATAATGAGTAAATTAACTCATACTTTCTTAAGGAATATTGTATTAATCCTTTCATACCATTTCTTAGGTGTTTTCTTTAACTCATAAAAATTCTTTTTTAAGTTTATAACCTTGATTGGGAAAAGATGAATTTTTAAATTGTTGGGGTTACTCTATATCAACCTTAATAACCCCATTTAGAAAGGTAATTTTTATATACATTTGATATAACTTGAATCCTTTAAAGAATGTAAAGCTAACAATACTCTGATGGCTTCTAATATAGCTATAGGAGAAAAGTTTTCCTCAAAATCAATAGCTTTAATTTGATTATACCCCTTAGCCTATAACCTAGGCTTTTTCCTAACTACTGCTATAGAGTCATTCATTATATTCTTGGACACCCACTTGGTACCTACTACACTATGATCCTTAGCTCTGCTAACCAGCTCCTAAACATCATTCTTAACAAATTGATTTAACTATTACAACATAGCTAGGATCCAAAATTCATATGTTAAATCTTAATCTATATTTATGAATTTTATCATAGAGCTAAATGCAGAATGACTAACTCCTTCCTAAGTCCATGCCTGGTTCTAACCACTCCTGAAGGATTTCCTAGGATGGGCTCCTTATGGTGGCTAAATGAGTATCTCCATTCTCTAAGCAATGGATCATGAGGTTATTCTCTATCACCTAAGTCAATAGACTTTACTCCTTTGGTAATCTATACCTCATAATTATTTTATAACCTAGGCTTAACTGATTTATCAGATTCATAAAAAGTAACATGGGTGGACACCTTTATAATTAAGTTCCTCCTATTGAAGATTTTATAAACTTTACCTATAGAGGAATAACCTAAGAAGACTCATTCATAAGACTTTGAATCAACTTTCCTTGTTGATACCCATCTATAAGGATTTACACCCAAAAATATGCAAATGAGAGAGATGAAGTGCCCTTATACTTAAGCAAATTATAAGGTGTCTTATTCGATTTAGATATCTTATTCACCCTATTAAAAATATAATATATAATATTCATTACTTTGACCAAAAAATATCTGAGGGAATATTCACCTAACAAAGCCTTAGTAGCTTCCACAAATGTTTTATTTTTTTATTTTCATCTATTTTGTTCTTCTAAGGGGAGAAAATTCATGCTTAGTTTCAAACACCTTATAAAAAATTCAAATCTATCATTTTCAAATTCCCCACCATGATCACTACAAATTCTGGAAATCAAAACTCCTAACTTCCTTGGAATCAATGTGGAGAATACTTCAAATTCATCAAAAGACTCACTTTTTGTGTGATAAAAATTTAACCCAAGTGAATCTAAAAGAATTATCAACAATCATATATCCAAAAATTTTTCCAGCTAAGCTGGCTGTACTAACATGACCAAACAAATCCATATGCAAAATTTTTAGAGGTCTAGTGGTGGTGATGTCCTTAATAGAATGAGAAGATGACCTAGTTTATTTTCCTAATTTCCAATCATCATAGAGATGCTACTTAAAAATTTTAACTTGGGTATGCCTTGTTGACCCCTATATCTTAAACCACATGAGAGAGGACCCAAACTGGTGAATAAAGTAATACATGCCTTGGCGCCACACATCACTTTAAGGGTCAAATGACCTCTAATTGCCAAATGGATGGCATAATTGCTATTAGGACAACGAATTTTTCTAGGTCAAGACCCCTCACAGTCGAGTCAGATCTGATCGATCAAAAGGGACAACCAATACCCAAAATTAAAGCACGAAGCTAATCAAACGACGTCGGATTGACGAAAAAATTTAATTATTTCTTCTAAAGCATTATCAACATCTAAAAATTGTAATTTGTTTATTCAATTTGAAGCATCTGCATTGGTGACATAGATCCTAAGGAAAAAACTCAAATTTTGAGGAAAATCAGCATCGTCGCTATCCAAATGATGTTTGTTTGCAAAATGGATTCCACCATTATGACCAAAATATTGAGAATACTCAAGAAGTACCTTTTCTAAGTTCAATTTCAATCATCCAAATTGGTGGCACAAATTTCAAGAAAAAAACACACATTCAAGAAAAATTAGCCTCGACATTTCTTAAATGACATCAGATCGAGAAATGGACTACATCATTATGATCAAAATATCACTAATACCCTAATACACTATCAAATTGTCCAATGAAAGTTATGTGGTGAGAATAACACATAAATCGAGAAAAGTGCATGAATTTTGAGGATGACATGCAAATCAAGGCATTTCCTTTTGAATTCAGCATAAATTGCAATTTAATATTAATAATAATATATTAGTATTAATGTTAATATTAATTTATAAGAAATAGAATCTGAACAAAATTCAAAGCAAATTTTATATCTCATTTAATGCAAACCTCAGACCTCAGATATCCTTCTTTGAGATCTCTGATGAATTCCCATAAATCATGCTGAAATATCCAGTAAATCCAGGGGATTACCTTAGAAAAATGTTTCAATCATTTTAATTTTCTTCCAAACTCAGAACCTAAAAATCTTCTCTGCAGTATTTCTCTCATCCCACAATATGCTCCTACCTCACATTCTGCCATCAAACGTACAGCTGGTCTTAATCCCTGCTCAACACCTCAACCTAGATTTTCATCTGCTCTGAGAAAAGCATTTCTCCTCTCTAAAATATATTTAGAAGGAGAATGCATTCATTTTTCTTCTCAATTCCTTAGAGCTTGAGGAATCTAATATGAGGAAGAAAAGCCTCTCTAATACTCCAAGCTAACTATAAACTCTGACCAATGCTTTGCCTTTGTCATCCTTGGTCAATCTGTTTCATGGCTTTGGAAGGACTTCAACAATGAAGTTTTTTTTTGAAGAAAATGCAACCAATGCATTAGTATTATTAAAAATAAGGGAAAGAGAAAAAAACTATCCAATGCCATCAGATTCCTCCTTTGGTATAGAAAAAAAAGGGAGGAACCTTATGAAGCACTAAATCGTCCCAAATGAAAGGGCTAAAGGTTGCATAATTAGCACATAGATCCGCTAATTTATTGCAATTCCTATCACTACAATTGAAAATGACATTATGAAAATCTTTAAAAGGTAATTCCAAATCATATTTTCCTTTGTAGAAGACCGATTGAAAAAGATTGATGATGTTGGAGTTGTACTTTCAATTATGATCCCTTTGTAGTTATGTATCCAATCTTTGACTATTCCTTTGATTGCTTGAATGGCTTGAGGTTCAAGTCTTGAAATATCCCAATGGACACATGATTGGCTAAAAGCCAACAAGAATCGGCCTTTGCAGTCCCGGAATACACCTCCAATTCCTCCCTTGTATGAATTTAATAAGGATTCATCTACATTAACCTTTATCCAATCGAGTGGAGGGGGATGCCAATGGATATCCAACAGAAAATGATGCTGATTAGCAACCCATTTAGTCGATTTAAAGCCAGAATAGTTTACTTGAAAATGAAGCTAAGCTGATAGCTTTGGAAGCAATGAAAAGAGGAGAGTGATCCCTTCCTTCATGAACCAACTTGTTTCTACCTTTTCAAGAAAAGTATATTACATTGCAAAATAAATTGTTTGTCCAAACGTTCAGTAGAGATATCTAATCCAAGTAATCCTCCATTGATTTGAAAATGGGAAATTTAAAACCCCATTTTTCTAGATTTTGAAAAATGCTTTCTAGCTTTCTACATTTAGTTACCACATGCTCAACATCTTCTTGCATATTACAATTCCTTGGACAACCATTGTGCATTTACAATCTTTTATAGCAAAGGAAATCAAAGGTTGGTATTGCATTTTTGAATAGTCTCCACCAAAATCCTTCAACCCGAGGAAGTAACTTGGCCTTCTTTATCCATTTCCAATAAGCAGCTTGATTTGATGTTTGAAGTGAAACTTCAGTTGCTAGTTTAGAAATTGATTTTCCAATGAATTTAAACAATAATTCCATGTTGTCAGAATGAAGATTTGGATTGATTGGAATTTTACAAATTAGATCCACTAGATCTTTACCAAAGTATTCATTGAGTTCTGCAATATTCCAGATTTCCCCTGAGATGAATCTGTCCACTTTGTTCTCATATGTGAGCAGAGGATTAACAAAGGAAGGCCATTTGTTTACACTTTTGTCAAGTATACAAATGTCATTGTTTGCATTGATGAGGTTGCCATTTGCTACCTCCCATCTGATAATTGGCTTTAAAAAGACTCCTCCATCATTAATAATTTTTGAAGCAATTGATCTAGATTTTGTATGGAATCTGTTTCCATAAAGTTGACCGAATTTTGGAAATAGAATTTTGTGTAATAGAGATTCTTCTTCTTGGTTATACCTCCAAGCTAGTTTATCTCTAAGTGTGCCAAATTTTTCAATGCAATAATGTAGACCTCTTTCTTCCTTATCAACTGGTAAACACATGATTTTCTAGTTCACGTAGTGGATGCCAAAATCACCGTTTGATTTGTTCCAAATAAAGTTTATGCATATTCTGTCTAAATCACCAAGAATACTTTTAGGAACCAAAGTATGAGTAAAATGATGGATTGAGTAGGATAGCAATACCGATTTAACCAAGTGAATCCTCCCAGGCAAAGAGATTAATTTTGAACCCCAAATGTTAGACATTTTAATTGCTTTGTCAATGATGCAATGAAAGCCCTCTCCAACAAGCCTCTTAAAGCAATTTTAGAACCCAAGTATTGAAGTTCCTTGACACCCTTCAATCTCTTGATACGAGAGATTAGTTTTTTCTTCCTCCTCCTAACATTTTTCCCAAACAAGTTACATGATTTTTCCCCATTTATTTTTTGGCCCGTCCAAGAACATAAATCTTCCATAATGCTCTTGATCTTCTTAACTGAGGATACCTTAGCTTCTGAAAATACTATGATGTCATCCGCAAATAGTAAATGGGAAATCTTTGGGATGTCTTTATTGATCCAAACTCCAAGCTCCTCTTCACCTTGATAGAAAACATTAGTAAGAAGTTGAGAACAAAGAATGAACATGAACGGGGATAGGGGACACCCTTGCCGGAATTCACATTTAGCTTTAATCCATCTAGAATAGTTCCCATTAATCAATACAAAGAATTTTGGGTTCCTTACACATTCTAGGATCAATTTGGAAATTGTTTGAGGAAACCCAAAGTATTGCAAGGCTTTTCCAACGTAGGCCAACCCATTGAGTTAAATGCTTGATCCATATCATATTTGTAAGGAAACCAAACCTTTGGAAGCTTTTGAAAACTTGAATTTGTGAAAAATTTTGTGTTCTACCAGGATATGATCTGACATTGATCTATTTTTCAAAAATGCCACTTGTTCAACTGAGATAATTTTAGGCACGATGGAAGATATTCTATTGACAATCATCTTAGCGGCCACCTTATAAACCACATTGCAAAGGCTAATTGGTCTAATGTTTGAAGGGGTTTTAGGATTTAATACCTTGGGGATCAGCATCACTATAGTTTCTTTCCACTTTGAATTCATGATTCCTATTTTGAAAAATTGGTTCAGAGCATTCCATAAATCTACCTTTACAATGTTCCAATATCCCTTAAAGAAAGAGTATGTTATTCCATCATTTCTAGGTGCAGTAAAGTTTCTAGATTGCATTAAGACTATTACCATTTCTTTGATGATAAATTCACTGTTTAAGCTGCAGGAATCTTGTTCATTCAGACAAAAGATTGGATCAGGCCAACCATCCAAGTTGCATCTCCTGTCTTTCCATTTGTTTTCAAAGAATCTTACTAGAGATTCTTCAATTTGATGTTGGTCTTCAACCAGCAGACCATTACTATTGGTGATTGAGCCTATGAAGTTGGAGTTCCTTCAAGCACTAGCATACGTATGAAAGAATTTTGTGCTGTTATCTCCTTCAGTTGCCCATTTAGCTCTTTGTCTCCACCATGTATTGATCCTGGCTAAAATCGAATTATAATCAGTAACCTTTGATTTAAGAAGCCAAGAGTCTTCTTTAGATAAGAATCCTTCCTTGCATTCCTTATCCTGCAGCTCCAGCATATTTCCTAGAATGATTTCTTTAGATTGGATAAGATTTTTGTGCTTCTCCTTGTTCCAATAGAACGATGCTTTCAGAGCTTTTCCCATTTTTCAGATTTAGTATTTGTCTATAATCTCCTGAAGTTTTCTTCATCCAAACTTTCTTTACCAATCCTGCTGAGGATGGATTGGAAATCCACATATCCTCAAAATGGATAACTTTTTTGAATTCAGTTTTACATTAAAAAATGTTGAGAAGGATAGGGCAATGGTTTGAAGCGATTCTTGCTAAGTGCTTGAACATTATCCGGTGTGGAGAGCAAAGAGCCATTGAGTTGAGGTAACACCTATCCAAACGTTCAAGAATTCTGTCAACTCCAGATTTATTGTTGCGCCAAGTGAATTTGGGACCAACACAACCCACTTCACGAAGATCATTGGAAGCTAAAAATAGATCCATTTCTCTAGATCCCAAGAAATAGGAGAATCTCTTACCACCTTTTTTGTCTTCTTTATTGAGGAGACAATTAAAGTCTCCACCAATCACCATAGATTTTTCTTTGGAAGAATAAACTTGTAATCTTTCCCAAAGACCTCTTCTTTTGTAGGCATCTTTGCTTGCATAGATTGATCAAATTCTCCAAATACCTTTGTTGAAAACTTCAAGGTCCCCAACTATAAATTGTTGGGTTGATTCTAGGACTTTGAAAGAAGCAGCATTTGATCTCCATAGAACTAAAATTCCACTAGATAGACCTTCCGAAGGGACTTGGAAGTAGTCCCAGTCTGATCCAATTAATGAATTTATTTCCAATCTATCAAAGGAAAAAACTTTAGTTTCAAGTAAACTCAAGAATAAGACTCCATTATCTTTCACAAACTCTTTGATGTATAGAGAAGCTCTCTTTTTCCTAGCTCCTCTATAGTTCTAGAAACAAGCAGATGACATCATGGTAAAATGGGGGGATGATTCCCCATTTTGTCTCTTGCTTCATTATCGAATTTCCTACTTCTTATGGTGATATTGATAGGACCTAAACTTTTAAGTTGTTTAAGTCCCTTCCTTCTATTCTCAGAGCCTTTCTCATTTTTTGTTTCAGATTTCTTTAACAATGGACTGTGAACAGATAAGTCAGGTAGTACATTATCCTTAGCAGGGAATGAAAGTTCTCCTTCTGCAAGATCATCATCTAGAACTTTGAATTTGTTAGCATCACAGGGGATTAAATTATTCATACCTAAATCATTGGTTACTTCAGCTTGAAGTATAGAGTCTTCTTGGTTTGTTGTTTCTATGGTCTTAGCTTCCAGGATTCCAACATTGTCAACTAGTTTGTTGTTTTCACCGTCAGCCAAAGGTTTGTCAACCTTTTTATAGATTTGAGTAGGGGTAGTGATTCTTCCAGCATTTTTTGATTTTTGAGGAATGAAATTTCTCCTAGGTCTTAGGAAATATTTGTTCCTCCTGAAGTTCATTTGAATCCAAGGCCTGTAATCAGCTTTGTTTTCCATATAATTGTCATCTGAATTTATTTGAACAGAGTTGCTTTTCGGTAGCTCAGCTTGTTTGAATGCTTGGTTTTCTTTCAATTCAGAATAATTGCTTTCCATATGCCCAATTTTCCCATAGTTGAAGCAAAAGTTTGGGAGTTTTTCATACTCAATTCTTTGATATAATTTGCCCGCACAAACTTCGACCCAAACACCCTTTGGTAGCTTTTCATATAATTTTATTCGGATTCAAATCCTAGCAAACTCCCTCCTACTCCATTGAAATATATTACCATCGATCATGTAAGGTTTTTCAATCATGGATGCTATCCTAAAAATGTTGATTTCATCCCAACATTGTAGAGGCAATTTTGGCATTCGAATCCAAAATGGTGCCGAGAGTCCTTTTAATGATAATGGAGAGAAAGAGGGGGACCATCTGTCCAACCCTATTATGTTATTCCTAAGATACCATGGGCCATCCGAGAAGACCAAGTCTAATGCTTCTTGTTCATCAAATCCACAAAGCACCCATCCCAAACCAAGCATAGTTAGGTGAAACTTACCGTATTGAGACCATTGCTTCCTGAGTTCCAAACTGATAATGTGGAGAGGTATGTTTTCTCCAAAAACTTTGATTACCAAGGCTTTGCTGAGTTTACTTGAGTTCTCTGATTCCACTCCAGCGTGAAGTTTCACCACATTATTGTCTTCTGTGAAATCATTCCCAAAGTCTAAGTTGGAAATATTGATATTAGTTTTTTTCTCCCATGCTTTTGCTATTGCATTGCTGGTAGATTTAATTGGGATGTTTAAAAGAGAGGCATTGTCATTTTCACCCGCCAAATCCCCTTCTTCACACTCACGAATTGTGTTCAAATCATTTTGCTTTTCAACAATTGTGGATGACTCAGTTACAATCTCTTTGAAGCTTGGACTAGAAGCTTTGATGATTGGAAATGAAACCTCTTCTTTATTATAGTTAGCATCAACTGCATTCTTCGAACTCGTCGTCAACATGTTTTGATGAATTTTTGATCCAGAAGATGAATCATCTTAAATATGGAATTTGACTTTCCCAAATTTTGGAGAAGTTGGAAATTTTCTGACAGCTGATCCGTCCTCACAAATCACATTCTTTCCTTTATCGATACTTTCAATGGATTTATTTTGTTTCAGCAATCCTCCCTCATTGATTATGAAGAATTTGGATTTACCATCTGTGGTGAGCAAATCGCCAAATGCGGGAGGCGAACAGGTAGTATATGAGATGAGATGATCACGAACCAGCTCATCCACCAACAACATTGGTGGCACCTTTCAAAACACCAGAGAAGCATTTCTTACAATCTAGATGAGTTTGGGTTGTACAAATGATACACTCTAAGATGGATCTACCCACAGTGAAATCCGACTTGGTTTTAACATCGATAGCATTCGACTCATTGGAGATAAAGCAAGAGAATCATACATCTCTCTCAATGATTTCTATATTAGAAGAGAAGCTACAGAGGCTAATAGGAAGCATTCCATGGCTCGTGCTCAAGTGTATTTCTTCCCTACTAAATCTGAAAGGTTCCATCTCAAAGGAACTAGTTTTCCAATGGTAGTAGAAGATGCATTTGTAGCCTTCGAAAAGTTTAAATTATGCGTATGAAATGGCCGATTCGACCTAGGTAGAGATGAACTAAGTTGATGCAAATCTATACTAGAAAAGCTTGAAGTATGACAGTTCAAAGCTTCTACACTCCTGTTCTGTAATCCAAACTTGCTCATCTTACTAAAATCCATCATTCTTCCTATATGAAGGCAACAAGGTAATCAATGATCAATGAAGTGTTGAGCGTTTGAGTTCATTTCTTCTCAAAAAGGAGTAGACTTGAATAAGAGATCAACCCCAACTTAAAGCAAATAGAGTTTGAAAAGGAGCTATGCATTGGTTCGTGTTGCAGATCTAACATTCTTGGGACACTTTATTAACAAAGGCGTAGGTACCGCAACAAAAGTTGTACGCAAGGCATATCCACAGGAGAAGGATGGTGTCTTTGTGTATTGAGGAAGAGGTGGCTCTCTTATTCTGGTTAGATATAATGAATTATATTCATCAATGGCTTCTGAAACCAACCAGAGCACTGGCCGCCCATGCATTTGTTGGAGTAGTGTATGCTTGCACATGTTTACTCTTGATTTCCTAAATCAAGTGTCACATGTTCTTGAAAAAGATAGCATCTGGAAGCAACATTGATACTTCCAACACGATAAAGAGGTTTATTCTTCAACCCAAGATTGCAAAAGCCTTTGGAATCAACTACAGTTCCTAAAGAAATAAGTCATTTCAGTTGGCCTTAGTGAACGGAAGCCTTCGATGAGAATTCCTTGCCTGTAGTCTCCAGTGATGCCTCTAAGGGAGCAAGACCAGCACCTGAAAAGAGGGTAGTGATAAACAGTGCTTTAGACGGCTGCTAGTCTCAACCTTCAATGCAACTATAGCCTTTGTTTTGAAAGTTTTTTCAGCGTCTTACTGGTAGTGAAGTTGATGCTAAGTATTCAACCACTAAAGAATATCAGAATCTTCCGAGGCTGCTTTGTTAACAGATCAAATTGGGGCTTTGTGATCCTATAAGGATCATCTTTTTAAGGAATGCGAAGAAAAAAGAAAGAGTTCATAAAAAAAAGAGTAAAGAAAAGTGAGAGCTTCTCTTTTGTGCCTCGATACACATGTCAGCCCCACCAGCACTCCTCTCCGCAAAGGTATAAATTCTCCTAAACTTAGATTCTCGCCCTTGAAGTTCGCGGCACACTGGAAAATTGCCCATACGTTCCTTTTTGCACATGGTGGGATGGGAACCTGGTGCAACGCCTACAACGAGGCGGGGTTACTTATAAGTACCATCGAGCGGGGGGAAAGCCAACTGTCCTTTTAAACAAGTACATTTGAAGACCCCATACATGCATTTATTATGCGTGGTGGGAATGAAGAACACAACTGCGGTGTCCAAGGACACCTACCATACACGCTTTTCTTGCGCGTCGTGGGAAGGCCCATGCTCCTGTTGTTTTACCCTAAACGGGGGAGATGCCAAGAGGCTGCTAAAATTTTGGGTAAACATGAGATCGTACTTAAACTTGATTTGAATATCAATTAAAGAAAGATTTGGACTTGAACTTGATTAAACAAATGACACTTAAGTGAACTCAAACTTAAAAGGGCTGCTTGGACTTGAACTCAACAAGACTACGAGAATTTGAACTTAATTGAACTTGCAAAATTTGGACTTGCCCATTGAATTTGAATTTTACAATTAGGAGTGGAACTTGAACATTTGAATTCAAGCAAAGACTTGAACCACATGGGACTCGTGGAGGAAGGTATCCAAGCATGATCAACGTTTAAGCAAGAATCAAGTGGAAATACAATGAACATGAATCTAACTTGAAAGTTAAACAAAACTAAGATAGAAGTTCAATAAGCATTAATAGAAGTTTGTAGCAAGCACACTAGTCTACTTGTACATAACGACAGATGGGATGCAAAAGCAAGAATCTCTTTACATCCAGCATCAAGTGTCTTCTGACTACAAACAGTGACAGACAACATGTAATGACTTGCAAATCAAAACACAAGAAGAGATCATCGATGAATGTGGCTCAAATAAAAGCTAATATCAATTTACAAAAAAGAGTATTGATTTATATAATAAGCTATAATGAAGGGTATGCTGTAGGAATGAAGAGCCCTTTGTAAACATGATCATGTAGCATGTCGTTTTTAGATGGAGGCTGAAGGTAATAATAAATGTTGGAAGACTATAATAATGGCGGGCTCCTACTAGCTACTGTAGGAGACCTATTGCATGCACTGTCTATAAGTGAGCACAAAAGGACTATAATAGATATCGACATCTATAAGCCTGGAGTAGGAGATTTGTTTGTGCACTATGATCCACCTACAAAAAATAATAAGTAGTGCACGAAATTCTACTGGTATAAAGCAGTAAATAACTCAATCTAAAAGCTTCTACAACACACCACCGGATCCGTAACATTCATGCAAGCGGAAAGAGTGTGTTTACAAATATTTCAAAGTACCCATGCACATGCACTATAATTTTTATATATATAGGTACACAAAAGAGGTAGGTGTAATCATAAATCCGCATGGGCCCCAGTGAGCATATTTTAGGAACACATGTGACGTCTAAGGATGCTACGTGAGACAATAAATTTGAAACTAATCCACCTAAGCAGGTAAAAAAGGAGTTGATAAGGTTTAATAAATAATTATAAAATACCCCCAAATACCTACATAGGCCCCAACGAGCATGTTATAAGAACACACGTGACGTCTAGGGATGCTACTCGAGTCAATAAATTTGAACTAGATCCTCTTAAGTAGGTAAAAAAAGTGTCAACAAGGTTTAAAAAATAATTATAAAATACCCCCAAATACCCATGGGCCCTAGCGAGCATATTATAGGAATATATGTGACGTCTAGGAATGTTATATAGGTCAATAAATTTGAACTTGATCTTCCTAAGCAGGTAAAAAGTGAGTCGACAAGGTTTAACAAATAATTATGAAATACCCCCAAATAACCGTATGGGCCCTAACGAGCGTGTTATAGGGACACACACGACGTATAAGGATGCTACGGGGGTCAATATATTTGAACTTGATCCTCCTAAGTAAGTAAGTAGGAGTCGATAAGGTTCAATAAATAATCATAAAATATCTTCCAAACACCCGCATGGGCCCCGACGAGCATATTATGGATACACATGACGTCTAAGGATGATGCATATGTCAATAAATCAGTCCAAGTTCAAGCCTGATCATCCTGTGCAGGTAGAAAAAAGTCAGCAAGGCTAGAATCCATAAATAAATATGTGGTCGTGAGGTCGACCGAGATATTTATTTTAATGCATTCATATTAGGCCTTTAAGGCATTCAACCAAGAAAAATCACTAATAAAGGTAAATAACCTACAAGAAACCTGATCCTCGATCAAGAGTTCGATTGAGTTGGCATGGTAATCAAAAAATAGAAATGACCTTAAACACCCCGATGATGGCCGCGTTGAATGTAGATCTCAATCGAAGGGGTTAACTTCAACCATGTCAAAATGCCCTTGAACTTAGATATTTCCAAGTGACCTCAAAGTCACTTCGATGATGGCCGTATTGAAAGTACATCTAAACTGGAGGGATTAACTTAAACTATTTCAAAAAGCCCTTAAACATAAATATTTCCAAGTGACCTCAAAGTCACCAAAATAATGGTCGTATTGAATGTAGATCTCAATCGGAGGGGTTAACTTCAACCATTTCAAAATGCCCTTAAACTTTGATATTTCCAAGTGATCTCAAAGTCACCTAGATGATGGCCGTATTTAATATTTATCTAAGTTAGAGGGGCTCAAAAACACTTTTAAATGCCTTCCAAGCTCCACCCAAATACCCAAAAAAATAAAAAAATCTTAAAAAAATAATAAAAAATTTCAATATTTAAATATTTAAAATCAAAATGAACCATTAACCACTTAAAGCCAAATCCATCCACCCTTTATAACAGTTTGTTGGGATGGACATATTAAAATTTACTTCAAGTCACATAGAGCAAAATTCATAGACGAAAATAAAACTAGGACTTATTCTCAAACAATCTTTTGCTAGTAAGGATGTGGTACGTGTCCTCTAACCGATGGTTTTACCACTAAATGACACTGCAGGATAAACAATTATAAATCGGGGCCCTTTAAACTAAGTGGTTTTGTTTCCAAATGGAACCATGAAATATCAGTTATGGCAGAGACAATAAGTTCCTTAATGACATTAAATCATTGAGATATGAATCAGTAGGATATGATTGATAGGGCATAAATCCCTCTGCTAGCAAAGGTTGATTCAAAATTTTCCCCATAGACAAATATTCACCCTAGGTCTATAAGGTCCCATTTGACGAAGCAACCCATGACTACTGACAAGGATCCTTCTGTCAAGTTGGGTGGACTACCTTCTTTGACTAAGTTGCTAGGGACCATGATGACCCAGGATGACAGAACCATGGGATCTTGATCGGGTCCATCATCCATTCCCCCACCATCTGCTTTAAGTGAAAGATGGTGAAATTTTCATTTTTAAATATTAATTCACAAACCCTACCTAAGCCTATGCTTCTACTATAAGTCAAATATTGTGTATCTCTATGTATCTGATCGAAAAATAGCCTTAATTGAAAGTTCTCTCTTGTAATCGGGAGGGGTAATTAACTATAGGGGCTTGCACCTATAGGAAATAAGAACTCAGATCATAAAGTTATCGCAAAATGAGGGTGAAATCTCTGGTTAGTGTCTTATCTACAAACCCATATGCCTTCTGAAATTTACCCTAAAACTTAAATCAGTTAAAACTCCCTCGAAGAAAAAGTAGTAGAAGATTTGTTCATGATTGAATGTTTGATGTAGAAGGTATCATTATTGATGGTGATAACCTTAATGTTATCAAATACAAGAGCTAGGCCAAATTTTTGGAGCCTACATGCCTCTAACTAGATATATCTAAGTAATTTTCCAGGTATTTTCATGCTTGTATGGCATAGTCGCCTCTGCCATTGCCTTGATTCATCAACAAAAATTTAAAATAAAGAGTCTCCTAATTATCAATAGAAGATAAATTAAGTATGTAAACAATATTTACCATTTTTCCTTCTAATATCATTTTGGCAATTAAACTAATTATACATTTAGTAGAAAGAAATTTGATATAAAAATCCTTATCACAAAGCTAGTTAATACAAAGTATATTATGTTTTAAGCCAACTACTTAAAGAACATTTTAAATAATAAAACTATTTGACTTACCAATCGTACATGAACCCTTCACTTTCCTAGTGATCTTATCACCCAATGTTAACTTGCGTCCTTTCTTAGCCTCTAACATTATTAATTGCTTTAAATCTCTCATCATATTTCTTGAACATTCATTATTTAGGTATCATATGCTCTCACTAGGCCTTTTATGAGAGCATCTCTCATCCTAATTAGAGTTTAAAATTGATTAATTAGCAATTAAACATAACTTTGTTACATCCTCTCTAGGTCCTATCTTGGATGAGTCCAAAGCTTAGTCCAACCAGAAATAATTATATATCCTCTTGCCCATTTTGAAGTTGGATTTATCTTTCTTCCTTTTCCTTTAAGAATTGATTTTTTAGGTTTTTTATTGTTAGAATTTAAGTTCCTTGGTTTCTATCATTCAAAACAGATAACATTAGAGGGACTCTTATGGAATTTACCTTGTTTACCTTGGCCCTTCTCAAAGTAACACCTTTGTTATTCCTTAAGAAGCTTTTGAACTTTCTCATCATTAGTACTTGATCCAGAACTATTACTGTATAAGTCACCATCCTTCAGTTCCATGGTTTTCTCCATTCATTTATCACCTGCGTCCTATAATCCTTGACTTATGTTTTGCTCATAAGCAATAAGTTAGCCGAATAGATTATCAATATAGTAAACATCTAGATTTTTTGGCTCAATAATTTAGGTGACTTTTGCATTATAACTATTAGGAAACTAATAAATTTTTTTAGTAACATTTTTTTAAGATTGATAATTCTCTTTTTAGATCAAGCAAGGATGTCATTATTTTGTGAACCTAACATACATGTAAGAAATTGATTCCCTAGGTTTCATGTGGAAGAGTTCATATTCATGCAATAAAATGTTTAAAAGGGATTGTATAACTTTGTTGGTTATTTCATAAGTAATGCATAATCTATTCCAAATATTTTTCCCAGTTATGCTAATAGAAACTCTCATGGAATTCTCATATTTAAGTGCACAAAAGATTCAATTTAAGCATTTGCCATTAAGCTAAGCTAAGTCTCATTCTTCTACAGTCCATTCATTGAAAGGAATATTAGTTTTAGCCACATCAACTACTCATGATGGTACAAAATAATAAGATTGAATCAGGAGAGGGGGGGTTGGGGGGAGGGGGTGAGGTGAATTGTTTATTTAAGATTTTTTTTTTTCAAAACTTTTTGTTGAGAAAGATGTTAACCAAATACATATGCAAAAGCAAATATCAAAGAATCAATTAGAATTTATATTTTTTTTTTATTTTATAGAAAAATGAACATAAACATATTTTTGCTCTTTTTATTTTTAAATTTTGGTTTTTATTTTTTCTTGCCAACAAAAATTAGCCCAAAAGCAATCAAAATATTTTTACCTTAGATTTACAAAAATATAAAATGAATGAATTGAAAATCCAAAAAATAAAAGTGCTAAAGCAAAAGAAGAAGAAATGAGCACACCAGAAATTTTAGAGTGATTTGGTCAACCTTGAACTATATCCACTCCCAGAGTCCTCTTGTATGGGTATTACACTAAACCTTTTATTTAGCTCCAACAGCATGGTGGAGAAGCCTTACAAAATTAGTTCCACCCTTTCATGTTATGGCTGAGAGCCTAATTCTTTTTTCCACTCTGGGTGAGGCAGAGAACCTGGAATTAATCTCACCCTCTTAATGAGGCATAAAACTTTGAATCCCTTCCACCAACCTAGTGCGCCAGAGTAGCCGGATCCTTTGACATCATGAGCCTTTTCCTAAAGTTTCTCTAAAGAAAAATAATGACATTTGGAGGAAGAAGATGAACATTCTTAGAGCAACCATGTGTAGATCCCTTCTCACACACTCCCTTGATCACAAAAGGCACCTCTCTCTCAAAATCATACCTCTCTATCCCCTAAGATCAAAACTTCCTCTTTTAAAACTTTTTTTAAGAAAAATTCATAGAAAAAATTCAACAAAATCTTTCTTATTCAAATTAAGAGGTGTTAACGACAAAAGGAAAAAAAAATCATAATTTTTCATGTCAGCCATCAAAATTGATATAGTACAATCTTGGATTATATAGTACGATTAGTTCAAAAATCTCTATTAATTTTGTATGGTAAACAAACTCTAATATGACCAGTTCAAGATTCTTGAACAAAACATGTAGTATGAATAATGAATCATATTGTATGATTAATTCAAAATTAAGAATTTATCAAGGATGATCTATAAGATAATCAAACATAATATCTATCCTTTATCTATCATGATTAGTATTGTATGGTATGAATAGTTTAATCCTAACAAGGTTCATCCAGGATGTCCCTTGGAAAATGAAATATCACCTTTGTTGATCGTTTAGTTTGATAGTGAATTTCCATTCATTTAACTTTCATGGATTAACCATATTTTGATTAACTAATCATAGGGATTAGTTTAGGGAGATATGAAACATCATATAATACAAACTAGTTCATATAGTATGATTAGTTCAAAATAAAAATTCAAAAGGTTGCCTAAATCTTATTGGTAACTTGAGGCTTCAAATTTTAATTGATTATCTTATACTATCGAGATCATATAGTATAATTAATTTAATAATTCTAATCACTTAAGTAGCTATTCTAATTTATTTCTGATCTAAAAATTGTATAATATGATTAGAATCATATAGTATGAACTTAAAAAAAAAAATAAAAAATTTAGATTCTCACTCTCCCGTGTGTGTGTTTGCATGTTGCCATGCTAGCATACACCTTTTAAAGGATATTTGACTCAACAAAGTTAAAAATTAATAAAAAAATGTAGATTGCAAGAAATATCAAATATTCTGTTCAGTCTTAATTCATTATCCTTTATTATGCATGGTGTACGATGTTCCTAATATGTTAATGTATAAAAGATAAATACGCACTAATAGTATTAGGTGAAATAGGGGAGAGCAAACAAATTTGCAAGAAATATTATTAGTATTAGGTGAACTTATAAATTCATGTAAGATAAATACGCACCCAATAATATTTATTATCATCAAATTTATAAGTTTGGGCTAACAGATTGCAACATTATATAGTTTTTATACCTTTATTGACCTTTTTAGTAAATGGATGATTACTCGCCTTCCTATCTAATTTGTTTGCTCTCCCCCAAAAAAAGTCCACCCTCTTTGACAATTTTTGACTTAGCTGGCTAACTCACTAATGTTCTTCATTATAGTAGTTAAAGTTTTCACTAGTTCTTCTCAAATGATTAAAGAAGTGAAGGATCTTAAATAATGATATGCTTCATATAGAGGTTAGATAGTAGTGGCTTCACATCATCATGATTGTTGAAAAATTAACATAATGATTGAGGCTACAGTAAAATAGGATTGTAACTTTTTATTCAATCTTTACTTATAATTTGGTAGCACAATTTAAAATGCATTACTAAATCACTTATAAATTTTATCACTCTCCTATTAAAGGTTCAAGTGAATTAGGGAACTAAATGTACATTCACATATACCATTTTAGTATCTTGTAATTAGTTTTGGGGGGTCTTCATAAGGGTACTCGCCCCCTAGTGGTAAAATAATGAATTTCATATATGGATCATCAAATCACCTTTCTAGAAAGCATAGAGGGAAATCATCCTTCATAGGAGAAATCAAGGGTCCTCATGGATATGGTTCACCACTTATCTCATAAAGAAATATCAATTATTAGAGCTTCTTTTTGCTAGTCATGTAATGGGGCTGGGCAAATGCTAACATAATCAGTGGGAAATATGGCTTATTATTCTTACATGAATGAACTATGTATTTATGAAAATGAATAAGCTTAGGTTTTTGTGTATATGAAATTGCCCACTAGATACATAAGCATACATGTCAATTAATTAATATGTATGAGTGAGTGTTGATCACAAGAGAAAATGTTCTATAAGATTACAATCATGCTAGTATTATTTAGTATGAGTGCACCATTTGTCATACTGAACACGAATGAAGGTTATTGAGTTTTTGTCACTTATAATGAATTAAAATAGATGATGAGATGCTAATACATAAAAAATGATTTGGACAAATGGTTATAAAATAATAACATTTCCTAATGAAACTCTTAAATGTCAACATGGATCAGACCATATGCATTATAAGATCTCTGTTAAGCTTGTAGTGGTGAAAATGAAAATTCAAGACCTTCATATAATTATACTCTATCCATATAACCTAGATGGTTAAAAATCCTATGTCAAGATATGCCAGTATTCCATTTCAATTTTCTATTTGTGCCAATATTCCTCTATTGAGGTAATATATCACACTAAATATTAACTATATACATAGCCATTGTATGCATTAAATAAATAATGAGATATATTTAAAACATCCATAAATTCATTAAATACATGAGAGTCTATATTAGTACTTGCATTGTATTTGCATCATTAGGATCATTAGCCCAAAACAAAGAAATTAATTAGACATATATAATGAGCTCATTTTCATTTAAATTATAGAAGAATAAATTCAGAAGAAACAATAAGGAAATACTTAATTAGGATAGTATAATTGACTTCCACACACCTTCCTCCTCTAATGTTAGCATTGCTTACACAAGATAAGCTAAGATCTCCAATGAAAGTATCTTTTACTTTCTTAGCCTCTCTTATACCATAGTCTAAGGGTGCACTAAAGAAATACACTGAATATTATAAGACTTTACTAAAAGTGGAAAAACTCCAAAATAAAAGAATTGAAAATTTATCTATAGCAAGTGAACAAATGGCCTCAGGTGCCACGATTCTCTAAATGGAGGTGCTATGATGTTATTAATTGAACTAGCTCCACAACACTATTAAACTTGTTCCACTACATTATTGTGCTGACTAGGCACACCTGTAGGATAAAAAGGTGCATCACTTTGTAGAAATATCATGGCTTTATCTTTCATCAATGTCTCCACTACGACATTAGAAACGTTGAGCATTACAGTGCTTTGATGTGCAATCTGATGCTGTGATGTTATAATGGCTGATTCTTTAGCGTTTAAATTCATGAGACTTGGGTGTTGTGTAAAGATTTCTAACGCTACAGTGCTATGAAGCATGCGGTGCTAACCTTGGCTTTGCTAGGGTGCTAAATTATTTACCATTTCCTGAGATGCTCGCGATGTAATTACCTAATCCAGCATTGATGCACTATAGACATTGTGGCACCACTAATTAGACTGCTGTGGCATTAGTTCAATGCTTGTGAACTTTTTTTGAGCAGTTTCTATACAAATAAAACTAGAATAACATATTTTTATTATATTTAATTGTAATAATGAGAACACTATTCAAACTTAACACCATGATAGGGTGCTTTCATTCTTCCTCTCCACAATCACAGGAACACCCTTACCCAAGACACCCTAAATTCACCATCATGTAGTTATCGAAACTTGGAGCTCATCTTCCATACTACTCAATCTTACTTACTGTCCTCTACAATCATCAAACCTTGGAGCTCTTCTTCCTTCAACTCAAGCGCTACATAAGTAGTTAATAAGACAAAAATTTTTCATTCACAATTATATTTATTAGGAAATTTTATTCTTTTAATTTTTGTCTTTATATAGGAAAATAGTGAAAATTTTAAGATAATTGAACCAACAATAACTGGAGATTTTAAAATAGGTTTACAATTCTTCCTTCAACTGAAGCTCTAAACAAGTTGGATCACTCTTTGAAGCATTCTTTTTTTTTTTTTTTACTTTTCTATACTTTAATTGATAAATGTATTAAGCCTTACATAAATTAAAAATATTGTGTGATCTAGAGCCTCGATGGAAGAATAAAAGAACAACTAGAGATTTTAAAATATAGTCTTGCCATAACCTAGACATATGGTGGTTAGGATTATAGGGTCTTAAGGAGATAGAAGAATGGTAGTTAGGAATAATCTTAGCTAATAGTCTAATGAGTTTTACTGAGAGGATGAGTACTTATGCTATGATCCATAATAAAGTAAGAAATCAACCACTCTATAGTTATCCTGAACTTTTAAATATCATAGATTCAAAATTTATAAAAATAGTGAATTTTCCTTTCTACATTTGAAGTTTATTTAAACTTAACCTACACAACCTTTTAATTCAATAGGCTAGATAAATTTAGTAATATGGTAAGCAACACTAAAGTGAGCTTAGTAACTTTTAGTTTATCCTAGTGGTATTGACACTCTTCTCATCAATACACTACTTGACATGACATGTGCACTTATGTTAAACATGTCATACAATGTAGTAAAATTAAACCATCTTTAGTGACATGAACATTCAGTGTAAGCAATAGCCCATAGCACTGCATACATAGGTAAACATAGTGAAGTAGAGACCATTCAAGTTTTTGGCGTCATTGCCTAGAACACACAACTTTTAAAATTATTATCCTTTTATGCATTTTATATTTCTTAACCCATTGATTGTTTCTATAGTTTTCATTTCAATTTTTTTTTTATCTTCTTAGTTTTGATTTGCTTACTACTTAATTATATATTTTCAATGTTTCACAAAATTTCTAGTGTGTTAGTTTCTATTTCATGCATAAAACTAAACAACTAGTAGAATTTATGTCGGACACCTAAATTGAAAAGACTTCAAAAATTAGAAAAACTCGAAACTTTAAAAAGAAATTAAGATGGTTGAACCAATTCTAGAAAATAACCAACCTAGATTACTGAGGGAATATACCAACCCTATGATTAAAGGTATTCATCAAAGTATAAATAGACGAAGAATTCAAACCAGTAAATGTCGAATTAAAACCTGCCATAATTCAAATGGTGCAAAACTCTCCATTTAGGGAAACACATCTAAAAGACCCTAATTTGCATGAAGCTTATTTCCTTGAGATTGTACAACCTTTAAATATAATGGTGTTATTCATGATGCTATTAGGCTTTGGTTATTTTCATTTTCTCTTAGGGATAAAGCTAAAATAAGGTTAAATTCATTATCCTTTACTTAATAACAACATAAATGGACTTGCCCATAAATTTTTAGAAAAATAAATTTTGTAGTATGAGACCGCTAAGCTAAGAAATGACAACATATTTTAACTAATTAGATGTTGAATCTATTTATGAATCATGGGAAAGATATAAAGAGCTACTTAAAAAATGTCTTCATCATGCTCTTTCATGTAAAAACTATTACCCTTTGGTTAGTAGACAATTCATTCACATATCTAATAGGTATAATAGAGGATGTGCTAATCAAACTAGATAAGTTTATCTTTCATGTAAAAACTTGAATTGATTGTGAAATTGCAAGATCAAAACGTGACCATCAATATATCAAAGTTAATTAATTTTTCTAGTAACCAAAATGAGGTTTGTCATAGTGTAGGCTTTGTTGATAATTATGTGAAAAATTATATGGAGGATATACTGATGGATAATTCTTTAGGGTTATTTTGACTGAGTATGATAGATGAGAGGGATATAAAGGTTTTGTTCCAATGATCTGTGAAGCACTTAGAATTTATAGGAATAGGTTTGAAGTTCTTGATACATCATCCTTAGGTATGTATTTGAAACCTTCACTACACGAAAACAGCTTATTTCCGACAGAATTTTCGGCGGAATTAAATTCGTCGCAATTTTAGGCGGATTTTCTAGCGGATTTCCGACGGAAAATTCTTAAAGAATTTTTGACATATTTTTTGAATTTTCCGACGAAAATGGCCGCAGGAAAATGACGTTTTTCCTGTAGTGCTTCAACTATATAGGCACCTGTGTTAGAGCTAAAAAGCCTTATTCTCCCACTAGAAGTATTCATTTTTAGAAGAAGAGTCATCCTTAGCTATTATTATTTATACTGATATAAGATAAGACCATGAGGGCAAGTTGATTAATGCTCTAAGAGCATGCACAAGATTTTGATGGAGGAAAATCTCTTTCCAAAAGCTAAGCCCATAAAGATACTCGACCCTATTATCAAAAAGGTTGTTAAGATGGATATACTTAAGTGGTTTGGTGCATTAAAAATTTATCACATTTTAGATATTGCTTGGATTAGTCCACTAGGTTGTGTTATAAGAAATGATGTATAACTATAGTACTAATGAAAAAACGAACATATCACCTCAATGATAATTATTTGTTGGAGAATTTGTATAGACAATAAAAAGCTGAACAAAGCAACTAGGAATGATCATTTTCCTCTACCATTCATTAACCAACTATTGGATAGGTTAGGAAGACATCGTTTTTATTACTTCCTAAATGGTTTTTCAAAATAACATAAAATTCATTTAGAATTAGAAGACCAGGATAAGATTACATTTAGTAGTCTTATAGGACATTTACCTTTAAGAGGATGCCTTTTGGTTTATGCAATACCCCTGTTACCTTTCATAGGAGTATGACATTAATCTTATCTAATTTAATTGATCAAGGTATTAAGATATTCATGGAAGATTTCTTTATGTTTGGTACCACTTTTTATTTTAATTTGGACCTTTTAACTAAAGATGCATAGAAATAAATTTAGTACTGATTTGGGGGAAATGTCAATATGTGGTTGAAAAAGGCATAGTCTAAGGCCATAAAATTTCAAAAAGAGGTTTATAAGTGGATAGGGAAAAGTGTAGAAAATTCAAAATCTTCCACCACCCACTTCCATTAAAATAATTCAAAGCTTTTAAAGATATGCTAGTTTTTATATGAGATTCATTAGGGATTTTTGTTAAATATTAAAATGTTTTGCCATGTACTTGTAAAAGATGTCCCTTTTTAATTTTAAGGATGAATTACTTAAAGCTTTTAAAATTTTAAAACAATAATTAATCACTGCACCTTGCATTATTACATTTGATTAAACTTTACATTTTGAAATAATGTGTGATGCGAGTGATAATGTTGTAGGTAATCTTTTAGGGAAAATAAAAGATGATAAATTTCATGCTATATACTATGCTAGCATAACCTTAAATTTAACTGGTTATATCTATATAACCATTAAAAATAATGGTTAGCTGCTATCTTTGTTGAAAGTGCTACGGCATGCTAGGAGGGGGTGAATTTGTATTTTAAAAATCTTTTACTCTAAATCAGAACAATTTGTAGAAGCTTTGAGAAAATAAAATTATTAAGCCATAAAATAAAAGTAGATAATTATTTTTTATTTTTAAAATTTTTAGAAAAAAACTAATACATATATTTTTGTTTTTAAAATGCAATTAAGAGTTCAATAAAAAATTTATTAACCATAAAGTTCATAAAGATAAGCAAAGTAATCAAAGTACATTAAATAAATGCAGGGAAGTAAAGAAAATGTGAATTAGATTTATAATGGATTGGTTGAAATCAACCTACACCCACTCCCTAAAGGTCCTCTTTTTTTAGTATTGCACTATATTGCACTCCTTTAGCACTTAGCTAAGTGGAGATACCCTTCGCTCTTAATTGGTGGAGAAAAACATTTGCAAACACATCTACCCCCCATAAAATATCCCTAATTAAGCCTCCAAGCATAACAAAGGTGTCAATCGATCATTCTTCTCCTTGTAGGACATAGATGCCAATCCATCCTTCTTCTCCTTACACAGTGGAGATGCTAGTAACTCCTTTTAATCCTCACATGGTAGAAATTCCAACCCTCCTACTCTGCATATTGGAAAAAGGGTTTCCCCTTGCCTGCTCAATTTGTAAATTTTTTCCCAAAGATTTCTCACTAGTGCACTTCTCTAATAGCTCCACAAACAAAAATATGGAGGACCCATTTTGCTAGAAAATAAGAAAATCATGTGAAACCCTCATACCCCTTGACACCCTTAAGGAAAACTACAACCTTGTGTAATCAGCCTTACTTCCACTCTATCCAAAGTAGTTTGGACTTCCATTTACAAGCAAGGAGACTCTCTCTCCTTTTCTTAATACATCTCCCTAGTAAAATATCTCTAACTACCAACATCACACCTTCAAGTCTTTCACTAAATTTATAAAGTAGGTATTTAAATAAACTATGAATTTGAAATTTAAAACTCAAGTCTATACAGTTAGATAATCATGTCATAATATCAAATTAGTTTAATTCGCAATATAAATCATCATATATGATACACTATTATATAATATGATTAGTTATATTGAATCCGACATCATCTAGGATGATTCAATATTTGGCCAGTGTGATATCTATTTAATTGGCCTGTATGATATGGATTGTACAATCTAATTATTAATTAGGATTTGATTCCTTAATATATGAGAAAAAAATAAGAAATTACTCATTATTCATCATATAATATGAATAACTTTGTACAGTATGATTTGACCAAATTTCAAATTTTAAAATTGCCTAATTTTGATTGTATAGATTTGTAGCAGTGAATTTGACTCAAGAAGGTTCCATCTTCTATTTTATTTATAATAAATCCAAAGAAATATTTTAACTCACCAATCATGATCATTCCAAATTCAATCCTCATAATGAAAGATAATTCTTTGCATAAACCATCATTGTTTAATACAAAATAATATCATCCATATATATATGAAGAATGAGTATATCATCTATAATTCTCTTAATAAATTAGGTGGTAATACAATGACCTTAATAAAATATTTCTTTAATAAAAAATTATTAACCCTATCATACCATGACTTAGGTGCTTAATTAATCCCACATAGGGATTTCCTATGTTTAGAAATATAATTTGGGAAGGTTACATTCTCAAAACTAGGGGGTTGTTCCACATATACATCATCCTTGATCACCCCTTTCATAAATCATAATTTGCATCCATTTAATAAAATTCTATGCTCTCAATTCATGCAAATGCAAAGAGTACATTGATAGGTTCTAAAACAGCTACTAGGGCAAAGGTTTCCTCAAAATCTATCTGTTTAATATTGTTACAAACCTTTGCTACCAACCTACACTTATTCCTAACTATTTATCAAAAGTCATTTAATTTATTTTTAATACCCTTTTTTCTAATAGCACTTTTATCAGTTGGTCTAGTTTTGAATTCCCATTCATTATTTTTAGCCAATTTATATAATTCTTCTTGATTGATACAATCTAAAATTCATCTTCAAGTTCATGTTCTATGCTAGTAGGCTATACCATAGAGATAAAAGTTATGTGCATAAGTTCTTTTCGAAGTATATGCTTACTCTTAACCCTTATAAATGGGTCTCATATAATGAATTATATAGTGTGAATAGATGCATATCTTAATTCTCTAGGCAATAGATCCTAAACTTCTTGTTCATCATCTCATCTAATATTATGAGTACTGTGGGTTATATCTTCAACTTTACCATCAATTCTTCAATCATCATAATCCCTTTAAACTCATCAAAAGTAACTTGGTTGGACTTCTCAATAAAGTCCTCTAATCAAAAATTATATATACCTCATGTACTAAGAAATATTCTGGAAACATTGCTTCGTCTACCTTTACATCAATTTTTTCCAAACATGATTTTTCATTTTTTAAAATAAAAAACTTACACCCAAACACACATAGATGAGATAAAGTAAATGTTAAAAGCTTAAGAAACACATCTGGTGCCTTATTTAATTTAAATCTTGTTGCAGTTCTGGACCCAAGCACTGTGATCTTGATGATAACAAATATTATTATTCTTTTACTACTATCATTCATTCATATCTATTTTATGTGCTAAGCTCACTAACCTTTCAGGTCCATAAGGTCAATTGCAATTCAAGCTAGCTCAAGATTGGGTAATTAAGATTGAGTCAGTCTGTAACTTTAATTCCAGAGATTTTTACTTTTTCTTGAGTCAAATATACCTTGGTGGATAATGATGAAAAGTAACCTTGCACACATACACTCAGGAGGAGAAATTATGTAAGTTTAAGATTTTTCTATTTTTGATCATAATGTACAGGACAATCCAAAATCATCCTGTATGATTAGTTAAAAATAGAAACTGTAATTAGGGCATTTGAGTTATAAAAAACTTACTTAAGTAAAACATCCTAGAGGATCTTCCAATTTCCCTAGATGATATGCTCAAATCAGAAATACTCAACTGCAAAACTCATTTAGGCAAGATATTATTTTTAGAAATCATGTAGAATAATCAAATATCATCCTAGATGATTCATTAGAAACATAACTAAATTAGTTAGGTGATTAAAAAAAGTAATTAAGGTAACATTGATTGATCATATTGTCCTGAACAATCGCAGGATCGTCCTTGACGATCAGTATGAAAACCTTAGTTTTCTCCTGAATCAAATGGATGTCTCAAAGTATGTGCCGGATGACCAATTATAATTCTTCATCATCTTCATGTGTTTCGTATACGACCTACTCTACGCACTGGATGATAATTACTGATTTTGAACTAATCGTACAGGATGATCCAAGCATCATTCTGGAAGATCAGTTATATTTCTTCATTATCCAACATGTATGTCCTGGACATCCTAAACAATATGATGGATGATATGTATGGTTTTAAACTAATCATACAGGATGATGTCTATATCATCTAGAATAATTAGAAAAAATAATGTGTTCTAATCATCCAGAACACCCAAATTACTTAGCTAAAGGGATAAAATACATTGATTATAAAGGATAATCTATCGATAATCTTTGATGGTAAGTTGTAAATTAAAGAAATTTTTAAGGCCTTCTTTATAAGATCTTTTATTTGTTAATGAGAGCATCTTTTTTTATTATCCTTACTTAAGAGAGCTTAAAGAATGAGAGGGAGAGCTTGGGGGCGGAGAGAGAGAGAGAGAGAGAGAGAGAGAGAGAGAGAGAGAGAGAGAGAGAGAATCTTGTAAGGGGGAGTTTACAATGTATTCACAAAGGTTTATCCAAGTAAGGATTTGAGTTGTCTTCTCTATTCATCACCCTTTGCTCCTTGGTGTCTCTAGGGAGGTCTTCATCAACATTAGATCAAGGTTCTCTATCTGCTTTACGAGGAAGCAAAAGGAGTTCAGGTTCTCTACCCACCAGGGTTGGTGAAAAGGAGTTTGTAAAGCCTTCACTGCCTTACTGTGGGATCAAAGGGAGAGTCACAATATTTTTGTGTAATACTTCAAGGAGATGCTCCGTGAGGGGACGTAGGTTAAGTTAATGAAACTACCATAAAATATGGTGTGCTCTTTTTGTTTTATTCCTACATGTTTTTTTTTCATATATAATTTTTGTGGTTGATTATGTTTATTTTAAAATATTCAAAGAAGGTTTCAAAAAGATTTTGATTTTTGTTTAAGAATTTTTAAAACTATCAATCCTCCCCCCCCCCTTTCGTATAGCCTTAGGCTATTTCATAAGGGCTTAAAATTCCTAACAAACTTTTAAGTGGTATCATAATGGGATTCATAAAATCAAAGTTTTGAAAACTTTTGAATTTTGATCCATGGCTAACTTTGATAACCAAAATACTATAGAAGTGTATTCCATTACTCGACCACCCTTAATTGGTAATATTTCTTTTGTTTTTTGGAAAACTTGAATGTCACTTTCTTATAATCTGTAGATTATCGCATGTGGATGCTTGTAAAAAAGGGTTATTCTACACCAATACATGAAATTAATTGCGTGAAAATTGAACTTCCTTTTATTGAATGAACTTTTGATGATAGGGATCTAATACAACTTAATGCAAAATGTTTAAACTATTCTTTGTGTGGATTGAAGTCTAAAGATTATATGTGTGTCTCAACTTGTGCTACTGGCAAAGAAATATAGGATATATTATATTTTACTTATAAAGGCACAAGTAAAGTTAAGCAATCTAGTATAAATATTTTACATCATGACTATGAACTTTTTTTGCATGAAACTTAGTGAGTCAATATTTGAAATGTATACTAGGTTAACACAAATAGTCACCTCCCTGCATGCCTTAGGAATAGAACTAATAAACTATGAAAAAGTGAACAAAAACTTGAGATATTTACCTTCTTCCTTTGAAGCTAAGATTACTACCATAACTGATTCCAAGGATTTAAATGTTTATTTGATCGATAACTTACTTGTATCACTCATTACTTATGAGCAAGGAGTGAACCGAAGACAATTTGATGTAGGGGACATAAAGAATGAGAAAACTATAGCCTTAAAGGCTAATGATATGGATACTAACTCTTTTAGTTCGGGAAGTGATGATGTAGCCTTAATTACTAGGCAATTCAAGAGCTTCTTAAGGAAGAAACAAGAGCACCATCAAAAATGGAACAAATATAGGAATAATAAGAATTTTAAAGGTTCTTCTGATGTGATTTACTTTGAATGCAAGAAGTAGAGACATGTAAAAGCTTATTTCCCTACACTTAAGGTTCACCCAAGCAAGGAGGAGGAGAAACCTAAGTTCATGAAGGACAAGAAATGGATCCAAAAGGCTTTATGGGAAAATTTTGAATCTAACTCCTCTGAGACTGAAGCTTAAGAGGAGACAATAAACTTGTGTTTGATAGTAGACGAACATCTTGGTCATTCTGATAAAGAAGAGGTATGTGAATTAACATATGATTAATTGCTCAATGTTTCTGAAAAAAATCATTTATCTTATAGAAAGCTTAAAAATTTGCATGCCAGCTTGAAACTTTAATTTTTGAATTTAAGAAAAGAGCATGAAATTTTAATTAAAGATCAATCTACAAAATATCATCCACATGAAACTGTTGGGTGAGTTTGATAAATTGAACAAATAATATAAATTATTGAAATAATCCCACACTGAATATAAAAATTATTGCGGATCAATGGTTTATGGTTTTGATGATATCAAACATTCCTTATTTCTCTACGATTGCCTTTTATGCTAACATTTCAGGTCCACACGATCAAACTGCAATTTGGAACCGGCTCAAGATTGGGTAGACTAGGTCTGTGTCAGTTTGTAATCTTTTTTCTTTCTTGAGTCTGTTGTATTTGGTGTGGGATCTGTTGATTTATAACTTGGAAGATTTCCTGTTGTTCCCTAAAAGATTTCTATTTTTGGTAATATCGGCCGGGATGATATGTCTAAAATTAGAAACTCTAATTAGGGCATCCTCATTAAGACAGCCATCATTGATATCAGTCTGGACGATACATGTATCGGCCAAGACGATAGTCTTAATTCAGAAAGAATCAACCTCCATAATCAGTTTAGGAATTCTTTGTTTTAGGAAATCAGCCAGGACGATATTTATATCATCCAGGATGATCTAACTCAATTATGCCTAAATTGATCTGGTATCTTTTGAAAGCATTAATGGTTGATTGATACAATCACATCGGCCGAGACGATCGCCTGATCGGTCGGGACGTTGTCCTGGATGATCTATATTGGACAGCTCGAATTCAGGGCGATGATCAGGAC
>NW_021318635.1:201166-242948 GCF_001605985.2 Dendrobium catenatum
CCTATCATCCTGGACGATAATGCAGGCAACTTGCATTAATGAGCTCATTTTTAGCTCTTATATTTAAGCTTTGTCAAGGCACTTTTTAAGTGTCTTTGTTAGCCATTGTAGCTTCGTTCTTATGGGGGAAACTTGAAGAGAGAGCTTGAAAGGGAGATAGGAAAGGGTGGAGTTTGAGAGGGAGAAGATTTTGTGAGGGGGAGGAACTCAAGAGAGTGTGGTGGGGGATCCACACGGTTGCTCCGGCGAACTCGCACCTTAGTACCATCGGATTCAAGACTTGTCTCGAGGTAAGTTCACCAAAGAAGAAGATCTCTTTGGTGTCAAAGGACCCGACGACTCCGCCGCACCGGGGAAGTTTGAAGTGATTTTGTAAGGGCTTCTCCGCATAGCTATGGAGGCTAAAGGAGAGACACTTGTTTTAGTGTAATACTTGGAGGGTGCCTCCAAGGAGTGGACGTAGGTCAAGGTTTGACCGAACCACTATAAATCCGGTGTGTTCTTTTCTTATTATCTCTTCCACATTTATTTTTCTTCCGCACTTTGTTTGTGGTGATTTTGGTTGGTGTTTTATCTTTGATTTTATAGTTTTCCAATTCACCTCTCTCTTGGTTAGCTTGGGCCAGTTCTATATGGCTTAACATTCCTAACGAACTTTTAAAAATGATTCTAAAACATTTATCGATGAATATGATAGAAGAGAGCACAATTTAAAAGTTAATAATGCTATTTTAGAAAGTACTAATCATTTTTTAATGTTAAATTGAAAGCACTTGAGGAAAATAGGATTCCACTAACACGTGAACAATTTTTAAATCATTATTAGAAGCCAAAATTTTTAAAACTTTGGAAGAGGCACTATAACCGAAGTAGATTAGTAAACCCATTTTCTGGGGTTAGATGTTTTTTATATGTCATGATAAGACATATTTCACACGCATGCACCGTTCATCGTAGAACACATTTTGTGTGGAGACCCAAATTGTAGTATTCACATCATAAAATCTATTCATTACATTCTTCTTTTCATAAGAAGGGACCCAAACATATTTGGGTTCCTAAATCTAATATTTGATGATTTTGAAGGTGTGCTCTCACATAAGACCTTGTAAGATCATGTGGTACCTAGAAAGCAGATGCTCACACCATATGATTGAAGATGACAATCAATTCATTTTGCTGGAGGCTAGGGCTGGAGCAAGGTCACTCTTGGAGATAACACCACCAAAAAAGTGGTGGGTGTATGTATAATAAAAAAATCTTAGAACCTTTTGAATGAAATTGTTTTACTTATTGATGGCTTAAAATATAACTATCAGCATCAATCAGGTCTATGATAATGGATTTAATATAAAAATTTTGTCAAACACATGAATTATAAGCTTGAATAACAACACTATTTTGCAAGAAAAAAGGATCAATAATGTTTATATATTTGATTTAAATAATATTGAATGTTCTACTTCTTTTGGTTTAAAACTATTACTAATGAATCTTAGTTGTGGCATAAGAGGTTATGTCATGCTATCATGAAAACACTTAGAAAAGTAACCCAAAAAACTTCGTAAGAGGAATGCCCAAGCTTAAGTTCACTTAGGACCACCTATATGATGCCTGTTAACTGGGGAAATAAGTCAAATCCTCTTTTTATTCTATTAAAATATTAGCACCTCTAAACTATTTGATGCAGAGCATATTAGTTAAATCAAGGCTTAGGAATAGCTTATCTAACTTAGTACCTTTTTCTAGAGAATTCTAGGCATTTCTATTATATTGTTATAAATAGCTGCTATAGGTAGAAGTAGAGATATGAATGAATATTTTTGGATTTTAGAATAGCTTGGCTGTTTTGGCCTCTTAGGGCTATTTATCCCTTCTTCTTCTTCTCCATCATGCTTCTTTGGTGTTTCTCCCCACATGAGATGGTATCAGAGCGAGGTATGACCCTTGATGTTGATCAGGGCCCTGGGCTACTGCTACAAAAACCCTTGACGTCGATCGGGGTTTTGGATGCTTTGGGAAGATCATGTATGAAGTTGGGATGTCGACGACGTTCGAAGCCTCCACCAGCCGGCAATCATACCGGCAAATCTACACATTCCCTCGCTGGCAACCATACCAGCGATGCCATCTTCTAGCAACCATACCAGAACGAATCCACCGATGGAAACCATACCATCGGACATCTTCCGGCACGATTCACCCTTTGCGATCTTGGTCGCTCCCCTCACGATCGGCCCACTCCGCCGTTCTGAGTCAGTGCCCTTGCTTGTCCAGTTCATGCGACCACGAAGGCGTCCTAGATACTCGCGATAGCAGGCATCCGCTCCAATCCTGCTATCAATCACCATCAGCTTCATCTCATCTCTCGCGCCGCACCTGGCTTTCAATCTGATTGCTATTCGCAAGCTCCTCTGCCCTCGATCAACTTTACCCGCACATCCGGCTGATCGCTCCAGCGCCCGAGCATGCTTCATCCTTCTCCAACTAGGCCACCACACTCGCTGCTATATGTCTCTGACTTGCGACCCCACGCTTGGCGCCCATTCTAGCGCTCATCCGCACCTGCGTAATCCTCGCATGATTTTGCTTTCGCTCCAGCACTCAATTTCCTCCTCAGATCCACCCGCACAAAGCCTCCGCTTTCTTCCTATATCATTATTCTTCTGTATTCTCCTCTCCGCTGCAAGCCTCCTTGCTATGTCGTCCTAAACCCCTTTTGCCGCATTGAATCCCCCTCCAGGATCTGGATCTGTCCATTCTACTTTTCTCGAAACCATTTCTCCCGACATCAGATGGAGGAGAGATGTCGAAAGAGATTGCAAATCTGATGGGGCTCACTGGCCTGTACCTCAATGTTAATGATCTCACCAGTAGCATTCCGTCTGAGATTGGCAACATGGCTAATCTCCAAGTATTGCAGCTTTGCTATAACCGGTTCACAACTTAGGTGATTTACTATAGCTTGTGCGTCTCAATTTGAGCTTCAATAAACTCTTCAGTCCAATTCCGAGGAAGCTTGCTCAGCTTCCTCAGCTATTAGTCCAAGATGTTCGGACAATTCCCTCTCTGGAGATGTCCCCACTGATTTATAGAGGAGGTTAAGCAAGGTTTTCAGTTTGCAAATAACAAGGGGCTATGTGGTATCAGATTTTCTTCTCTACAAGTTTGCATTTCTGCTAACCTCTTTAATCCAAATAGACCCGAGCCAAAAGGCCCCAATGCCTCGGCTGGACTGCTCCCAAGAGAGATTCCTCAGTCAGCAGATCTGTGCCAATATTGCAAGGGTTTACGGTGCTCGAGCAATTCCAAATCCTCAGCTATTGCAGTTATTATAGTCGTGGATTGATCTCTAGACTACTTGTATTCATATGGTACCTCCGTGGGAAACAAAAGATTTGCAGTGCACTCGAACTCTCGGATAGCTGACTTAGCACTAACAAACCCAAAGAAGTCTTTAGAAAGAGTGCTTCTCTTTTCATCAACCTTGGTTACTCAAATAGATGGGACCCTTTGGCTAATGGAGGTAGCAGCAATGAATTTTCACAATAGGTCCAGAGCTTCAGATTCAATTTGGAGGAAGTGTAATGTGCAACTCAGTATTTCTCTGAGGTTAAATTGCTTAGGAAGAGCAACTTTGTCTCCACTTAAAAAGAACCATATTATTGCAGGATCCTCCCAGTAGTTACTCAGGTTTTTAGCCTTGATGACTGCTGTTGTCTTTTTAACTCCATTAAGGTTGCTAATCTTCCCTTCTTCTCTGCGATGGCCCAACCACTTGATAAAGATGGACGCATGCAATGTGAGTTAAATTCGCTCCCAATGGAAGCTCATGAACCATTACATGTTGTTTGCACTCGTTGGGGAGCAGATAAGTTCACATGTGAATAGATAAGTTCTCTCTTGATCCGCATCCGTGTGTTCCATCCCGACTCCCCCTGCTTGGCTTTCTTCATACCGGAGGAGAATGATGCGGAACATATTAGTTAAATCAAGGCTTAGGAATAGCTTATCTAACTTAGTACCTTTTTCTAGAGAATTCTAGGCATTTATATTATATTGTTATAAATAGCTGCTATAGGTAGAAGTAGAGATATGAATGAATATTTTTGGATTTTAGAACAGCTTGGCTGTTTTGGCCTCTTAGGGCTGTTTAGCGCTTCTTCTTCTTCTCCATCATGCTTCTTTGGTGTTTCTCCCCACATCACTATTAGAAGTCCTTCACATAGAGTTATTTGGACTCATGAGCACTGCAACCTAAGGGAAAAGGTCTCTGGATTTGTAATAGTGATGACTACTCGACGTATATTTGGATTAGATTTTTGTCACATAAAAGTGAGTAATTTGATGAATTTAAATCATTCTACACTTGAATTTAGAAAAAACTAGGTTGTGAGATCTTAACCATCAATAATTACTATGGTGGAGAGTTGGAAAATATGAGATTTGGAACTTTCTATGATGAATAAGGGATTAGTCATAACTTCTCAGCTCCTAGGACCCCTCGACAGAACAGGATAGCTGATAGGAAGAACAGGATATTAATAGAAGCCGCTATAGCCATACTTGCTGAGTATTCACTTCCAAATTACTTTTGGGATGAAGTGGTAAACACAGCTTATTAATGTTAGATCTAAATTGAATAAGACACCCTATTAGATCATTAAGGGTAGGACACCTAACCTTTCTCACTGCCATATCTTTGGTTGTAAGGTTTTCATTTCAAAATAACAGGAAATCACTCTTACAAAAAATTGATCCAAAATATGATGAAGGCATATTCTTAGGCTATTTAAGTGTAGGGAAATTCTTTAGAGTGTCGAATAAGAGGACTTTGGTGGTGGAGGAGACTACTCATGTAGTGTTTAATGAATCTAATTCTGAGAAGTCTAGAGTTGAGGAAGAAGATGAAGTAGGTGTGATTACCCATGGAGTAGAAAATACAAATTTGGAGAAAAGTGTAGAACCTCAAAACACTGATGAAGTTGGTGAGATTACACAAGGAGTATAATCTACAAATATTGAGAAAAGTGTTGAACCTCGAAATAGTTTGCCTAGAGATTGGAGATATTCTTCAAGTCATCCTAATGAACTGATCATAAGAGATCCTTCTGAAGGTAATAAAACTAGGTATGGACTTAAAAAAAGTTATCCACTCTACCTTCATCTCAATGACTGAACCCACCAACATTAATCATACTCTTTTTGATGAATTCTGGATCCTAACCATGCAATAAAAATTAAACTAATTTGTTAAGAATGATGTTTGGTAGCTTATAGAAAGATATAAGGGCCAAATTGTAGCAGGAACTAGATGGGGTTTTAAGAATAAAATGAATGATTTTGAGGTGATGGTTAGGAATAAGGAAATATTTGTGGCTAAGGGTATAATCAAATAGAAGGGATTAATTTTAAGGAGATTTTTTCCCCAGTAGCTAGATTGGAAGCAATTAGAGTGCTACTAGCCTTTGACTGTTATAAGGGATTTAAACATTTCCAAATAGATGTCAAGAGTGCCTTTTTAAATGTGATAATCAAAGAATATATATTTGTAGAGTAACCCCAGGTTTTGAGAATTCTTAATTTCCAAATCATGTTATTAAATTAAGAAAGACTTTATATGGACTAAAATAGGCACCTATGGCATGGTATGAGAGGCTTAGCACATTCCTACCATAAAGAAAGTTTTTTAAGGGGATCGTAGACACCAAAAATGTTTTGAGGAGAGTAGGAGATGAAATACTCATTATTCAGATATATATTAATGCTATACTTTTTTTATCTTCTAAAAAAAACTTGTGTGATAATTTTTCTAAAATATTGAATAAATAATTTGAGATGAGTATGATGGGAGAATTATCATACTTTTTGGGGTTTAGCATAAGACAAATGGATAATGGAACCTTTCTTAATCAATCAAAGTATATTAAGGACATATTAAAGAAATATAAAATGGATAAAGCTAAGCTAATAAACACTCCCATGAGCTCTAGTATTCAATTAGATAAAGACTCAAATGGAAAATTAGTTGATCAAAAGAAATACAGAGGAATAATTAGATCACTCCCTTACTTGATAGCTAGCAGATCTGATATAATAGTTAGTGTTTATCTTTGTGCTAGGTTTTAAGCTAATCCAATAGAGTTCCACCTGACTGCAGTGAAGAGAATCCTTAGATATCTCTTAGGAACCAAAAACTTAGGAATATGGTATCCAAGGCACAACACTTCTTTTGAGATTATAGGATATTCTGATTCAGACTCTATTGGGAGTAGGGTAGATAGAAAGAGTACTGCTGGAACGTATCAATTCATAGGATAATCCTTAGTCTTCAAGTCTAACAAAATATAAAATTCAGTTGCACTTTCCACTATTGAAGTTGAATACATAGCCTTAGGAAGTTGTGTGGCCTAAGTACTTCAGTTAAAGTAATAGATTCTGGATTTAGGATTATCTGCAGGCACAATGTCAATTCTATGTGATAATATTAGTGTCCTATATATTTCTAAAAATTCTATTCAACAATCTAGAACCAAACACATTGACATAAGACATCACTTTATAAGGGATAATGCAACTAAAGGAGACATTGAGCTACACCATGTAGTAACTGAAAACCAACTTGCTGACTTTTTATTAAACCACCATCCTTTGAAACTTTTAACATCTTAAGGATCAGATTATGTGTCATAGACTTAAATGCATGAACTTGATGATTACTGATTTCTAAATTTCTTTTTTCTTTCGTTTTTTTGTTTGCTTTTTATTTTATTTTTGTGTTGCTATTTTTTGTATTTTATTATTATATTTTTTTTCACTCCATTTTTTATTTTATTAATCACTAATGGAATGACATGTTTTTCCTTACTTTTATTTTTGAAAAATTGTAATCAATGATTGACATCCCTAAATAAGTTAAAGGAAGAAACACTATTGACCGTTTCCCTTCTTTTAACTCGTTCTAGCAGTATAATTTTCTTTTCTAAGCAAAAGTCTATTTCAAATTAATAATTGGACTTTAAAATTAAAATCTTTTCTATCTCCTTATAGTAATCTATATCATATAAATAATGTTCAAAATCATTAAATTAATTTCAAGCTTTCTTGATCATGTTGTTATATTTATCATATAAATATGATTCTGCTTTGTGGTTTACTCCTTATATTAGAGAGTGAGTTTTTTCTTTTGTATTATCTGGAAGATATTCTCACAACTGAGAGTCCTTAATGGTTTCAAAGGGGAGCTAGCTTTCCAAAATGACAATAGGTATAAAATGTACCCAAAAAGAAAATTGAAAAAGAGACACAATGATCTCCAAAAAAATTAAAAGACACACAAAGTGTATCAAAAATCAAAAGATGTGTAAAGTGCATCAAACAATTGACAAGAGGCACAAAATAAGCTCATAAAAAATTAAGCTTCCTTCTCTTTCAAACCTTTAAATCTTCGAAGAATTTAAGTGTCACTTAATATTTTCAAAGACTTGATTTTGAAATTCTTGACTATGACTAATTATTTTGCTATATTATTATATAAGATATTTTTGTAGAATAAAGTTTTTAATGGTTCACTTTTCTTATCCAATTTATTTTTTTGAGTTAGATCTTTATTTTTAAAAGATTGATTTGCCCTATAAGAAGTTTGAGCTGGGGTAAACAGGATTTGTTGCTCTACCATATTTTAGATTCTACCGATGTAAATTCATTTTTTACTGATTTTTAATCCAATCACAAAGAAAATTTATCATTTTCTAGCATTGATTTAAAAAACCATATTTTTCTAATCTTTTTACTATATTTATCATCTTTTTGTTATTTTCTTTTTTAATTTTTGCTTGTTTTTTATTTTTGGGGCCTCTTCTGATTAACTCTTTCCATCCTCAAAATTTTCATTTTTTGTTTACATCATCCTTGATAATATTCCTATCTTCCTGGATGATATCATCAATTCACCCTTCATTATCCATCTGATGACTAATCTGACTCAATTATTTAAGATTGCCTTAGACGATCCACATTGTCCTGGATGATATCCTGGACATTCCACCAGTTTATCCTGGATGATCCACCAGTTTGTCTTGGACGAACCATGTAAAAAAAGTGGTTAATTATTTTAAATATTGTCTGTATGACTTTATTATTACTAATCATCCTAGATAATCTACTTAATAGTTCAAAATTTTCATTTTTTGTTTACATCATCCTTGATAATATTCCTATCTTCCTGGATGATATCATCAATTCACCCTTCATTATCCATCTGATGACTAATCTGACTCAATTATTTAAGATTGCCTTAGACGATCCACATTGTCCTGGATTATCTGATTAAATTTTACCTCAATTATTATTGATAATCCTGGACAATCCATCTGTTTATCCTGGATGATCCACCAGTTTGTCTTGGACGATCCATATAAAAAAAGTGATTAATTATTTTAAATATTATTGATATGATTTATTATTACTAATCATCCTAGATAATCTACTTAATAGTCCTGGATAATACTTTCATTAAAGGTCATCTAGAATGACTCTTTGAGATGATCGCCTGCTTCTAATCATCCCGAATAATATCTGATCATCCTGGATGATAAGACTGCCTTTTTTACCAATCAATCTAGATGTCATAATTTCTCTTGATCATCCAGGATGACTCTATAATTATCCTTGATGATATGCCCGACTCTTTATAGATAGCAATTTTGAACCATTTTCCTCACACCACACTTCTTCAATCCTTACTTCCTCTCCATCATACATTTAATAGCTGGTGGCTAGCACTCCAAAATATTGACTGGAAGCTCCTTGAGAGCAACTTTAGACCCTCGGTTCACTAAGGCGGCTGATCAAGATTCTTATCTTCACTATAAAACTGTTAGAATCATAACTTCCAAGATTATCAATCTTAGATTTGTTCACCCACACTACTCTCACTTTTATTCTGACACCTAATTTCCCCTTTCATTTTGAACTCCTATATAAGTTCTTTACTAGCTTGAGCATTAATGCCACATACACTGCACTCTAATCTTATGTTCACAAACACCCCATAGAAATCACATACCAGGATTGTCACGAACTTCTCAAACTGGAAATAAGCTTCATATCTGATTTTAACTAGAGTCTTGTCAATCAATGCCTAAGAATCATTAACTTTACCTACCATAATGGTGCCTCAAGCTCCTTAATAAAAGATTATAGGATAATTCAACATGTCCGTCAAACCTCTATGATCCCAAAAGCTAGTGACCATGTTCATATCACTCCCCTACTCTCCATCACCACTTATTTCATAATGGCACATAGGGACATCAATGCCACGGATATTTTATTTCACTATATTGAGCATTTGACTAGTATTAGGGATCCAGGACATGAAAGAAAACCCAATATATTCTTAGGACATATCATAGCTTTGTGCTTAAAATAAAATATAACCTCCAATATCATACCCTATAAAACTACGAACATGCCCTCTACACCTTCCTTCCACGTTCTTCAAAGCACTCGCCTTCACCCGGAGCATGAGGAGGCTGAGGGAGCAGAGGAAGAGGTTATTACTGAACCTATTCCTATATTCCAGTAGTCACAGTTTGATTAGTTTGTGGACAGATTTGACCAATGGGAGGCCAAGTTTGACTCCTTCATCATTACACAAGAGTAGCAACATGTAGCAGATGTTGATCGTTTCAACGCATATGTGGCTCATTAATAGTAGTAGTACGATTCATATATGTCCTAGTTTGGGGAACATTTTTCTTCCATTCATAGTTTCTTTCAGCCACCACCACCACCTCCTTCACTTGATCAGGGTCCCTTATACCTGTAATTTGCTTGACGTTTTTTTCTTGTGATGTTTGTAGTGATGTTATTTTCTGTATGATATTCTATTTTGTATTTTTTTTTGTTTCCTCTTATTTGTGATGTCAAAAGGGGAGTAGTTGTTATTATTGCATTATTTAGTATTATTGTTATTTGTGTTAAATCTTTTGCTTGTTTTAGTAAAATTTGTTTTTCTTTACTTACACTATTCTTCTTTATTTTATGTTTCATTTATTTCAATTAAAAAGAAAAAATATGTTATTTGAATTGTTCCAACAATAATGTTTACAATCATAAAAAAATGAGAAGATTGTTATAGATTTGGACCTAAGCATTATGATTTGATGATAATAAACATTATTGTTCTTTGACTACTATCATTCGTACATATCTATTTTATCTGCTCAGCTCACTTTCCTTTTAGGTCCACAAGGTCAATTGCAATTCAAGCCAGCTCGAGATTGGGTATATTAGGACTAAGTTAGTCTATAACTTTAATTACAGTGTTTTTTAATTTTTCTTGAGTTAAACATACCTTTGTGGATCCTAATGTTGAGTAACCTTGCATACACATGCACTCAGGGGGAGAAACTCTATAAGTTTAAGAGTTTTTTTATTTTTGATCATATCTTACAAGAAAATCCAAAATTATTCTGGATGATCAGTTAAAAATAAAAGCCTTAATTAGGGTATCTGATTTTTGTAAACTTTCTTAAGTAAATCAACCTGGATGATATTCCCATCATCCTAGATGATATGCTCAAATCCTAAACTCAGCCACTAAACTCATTTAGGCAGGATATTATTTTTACAAATCATATAAGATGATCCCATGTCATCCTAGAAGATTCATTACAATCACACCTAAATTAGTCAGGTGATTAAGGAAAGTAATTAAGGTTAGATTAATTAATCTTATTATCCTGGATGATTGTAGGATTATCTTAGACATCAGCAAGAAAAATATTAGTTTACTCCAGAATCACTTGGATGTTTTGAACTATGTGCTAGACGATCAGTTATAATTCTTCATCGTCCAGATTATTCTTATGGATGATGTGAACTATGTGGTTGATGATAATCACTAATTTTGAAATAATCATATAGGATTTAAGCATCATTCTAGACAATCAATTATATTTCTTCATCATCCAACATGTATATCCTAGATGTCCCAAACTATGTGTTGGACGATATATATGATTCTAAACTAATCATCCATCACACCCAGATCGTCCTAGCTCAAAGGGCTAAAATACACTAATCTTATAGGATGATTTGTCGATGATCTTTGACGGCAAGTTGCAAATTAGGGCAATTTTTAATGCCTTATTTATAAGAACTCTTGTTTGTAAATGAGAGCATCTTTTACTATTTTCCTGACCTGAGAGACCTTAGAGAAGGAGAGGGAGAGCTTGGGAGAGAGAGAGAGAGAGAGAGAGAGAGAGAGAGAGAGAGAGAGAGAATCTTGTGAGGGAGAGTTTGTGTGGCGTTTACATAGGTTACTCTAAGAAAGGATTCAAGTAGTCTTCTCCATTCATCGTCCTTGGCTCCTTGGTGGCTCTAATGAGGTCTTCATCAGCATTAAATCAAGATTCACTGTTTGCTTCATACGGAAGCAAAAGGAGTTTGGGTTCTCTGTCTCACTGAAGTCCGTGAAAAGGCGTTATTAAAGGCTTCTCCACCTTGCCGTGGGACCAAAAGGAGAATCACTATGTTTTAGTGAAATACCAGAAGGAGAGGCTCCGGGGAGTGGACATAAGTTAAGTTAATCTAACCATTATAAAATCTGGTATGTTCTTTCTATGTTATTGCTGCACTTTATTTTCTGCATATTATTTTTGTGATTAATTGTTTTTATTTCAAAATATTCAAAAAGGTTTCATATAGATTTTGCTTTTTGTTTAAGAATTTTTAAAACTACCAATTCACCCCCCTTCCCCCCCCTCCCTCTTGGTTATCCTTGGGCTCGTTCATAAAGGCTTAATATATGAACTTTTAGATCTTATGTTTACTTTATTATTAACATAATAAGTAATATTTGCTAACTTTTCGTAGAACTGCATGAGTAGACTATACTCACTAAGCATTGCCCTAGGAGCCTCTACTAGCTTCCTATTTTTTGTTTAGGTTATACCATTTTGTTATGGGGTTTTAATGGCTACAAATTATGTTCTATCCATAATTCTTGACAAAAAAAATTTAAATCTTTCATTTTCAAATTCACTTCCATGATCACTATGGACTACGAAAATTAAATTAACCTTTTTTTCTTTGAATTTAAGTTGAGAATGTTCTAAATTTATCAAATGAATAACTTTTAGCAACAACTAATTTAAGATAAGTGTACCTAAAAAAAATCATCAATAATTTAAAGTGCTTATAATTTTTCTCTTAGGCTCATTATACTAATAGGTCCAAATAAATCCATATGAAGTACTCTAACGGTCTAGTAGTGACAACATCCTTAATGGAATTAAATGAGTACTTAGTTTCCTTTCCTAGTTGGTATGCAACACATTAGAAAAACTATAACTTAGGAATGCCTCTAACTAATACTAATTGAGTGATCATCCTAAAAGAACCCATGCTTGTATGGATTAGTCCTCTATGTGACACCATGAGTCACCAATAGTGATCTTTAAATAAAAAATAATATTAGACTTATCTATGCAAATCAGATTAATCATGCACATTATTAATACTTAAGGCTTTTAATATAATTTTACCATTCAGTATTAATAAGCATTTTGTAGGAAGAAATTTTATGTCGAATTCTTTATCACACAACTAACTTATGCTTAACTGATTATGCCTTAGACCATCTACTAACAAAACATTTTCAATACAAAATTCATCATCATTACATATTGTACCTACTCCCACTTTTTTTATGGTAGTTTTGTCTCCTAGTGTAACATTTCCTCTTCAACTAACTTCCAGCAAGATGAATTATTTCATATCTCCAGTCATATATCATGAATATACACTATCTAGGTGCCACATACTCTCATTGGATCTCTTATGAGAGCATACCAATAAAAACAATCAAGGTTTAGTTTTGGGAACCAAAGTGGGTTTAGGTCCTGCTTTATATTATAATGAATATATGATATTATGCATAAATGATAACTTGGACCTCCAAACTAAATGTGAACCACTGTTGATTCTATGTGTGAAAATATGTGTAATATGTCCTATTATGCTAATAAATAATATTTCACTTTTTGAAATGCATGAACTAATCAATATGAAGAGTGATGTTCCCTTCAAAAGGATGGTGGTGCATGTTGTGTTCTAATGAGTGGCTTACTAGGGTGTGTTGGCCCTGATATAGTTTTAAAAATTATGATTTCATATTAATTTGCACTTTTGTGCATACCTATCTCTAATTTTAATACATGTATGTCTTCATTTAAATGCAATGCATCTCCTTTTAACTCCTTAAAACCATATTCTAATTCAACATGCTCATTTTTTAAAACATCATACTTCAACATAATATGTTTTTAAGATTGTATAATTTAATGTGACTCGCATGCTCTTCTTGCAATGTAGAATATTCTCTTTAGGACATGAGTGCCTCATTTTATATTTTCTATAATTATCATATAATTGTTCTCAAAGAGAAATTAATTCATCATAAGTGATATTACATTCCCAATCCTTGCTAGAGTCAAGAGTGTTATTCTTAGCCTTCAGACACAAGTTTGTTACTTCCTCTTTAGCATCTATCTCTGATAATTTTGAATCTAAATTTACCCAAAAGGCCTTTTATGTTCTCTTCTTTCCCTTTCTAATGATGCTTTTTTGTTCACCCTTTTCTTTTGCTAGGTGATTCTTTATGTCTGGGCAATCAAATTAGATATGTTATATTTTTTAGATTCATAATAAATAATATTATTATTAAACTCATCAGAATTTACACTTTTAACTCAATGTTTTTTCACTATGGAACTTTTACTTGTATTTCAAAAATTATCTTGAACTGTCCAGTCATTAACACTATATCCTAATTACATGTACCAACATTTGTTTGACTAACTTTTTTGCTCGTATGTAATCAATAAACCAAGTAAGTTATCAGTACAACAAGAATTTAAATCCCTTTACTTAAACGTTGCAGTAACCTTAGCATACAAAGTTTTAAGTAAACAATGAAAGATTTAATTCACTTTTTTATCATTGAAGATGTCTCTACCTAAAGCATGTTGTGATGTAATAATTTTGGTAAACCTAGTATAAATGTTAGAAATAGATTCATTAGATTGCATGAGATGTAGTTTATATTCATGCAAGATTAAATTCATTAGAGATTATTTTACTTCACAAGTTCCTTCATATATTATGTATAGTCTATCCCAAATTTCTTTACCACTAGTACAAGTAGTTGGTGCTATGGTTGAGTGTAATTTTGAATTATAAAAAATTCTTATGGCTCTATCTCTCCTAAATAATGTTTAGGTTTTTTTCTGATAAAAAATAACAAACCCCACTTAATATACTCAAATATATGAGCCAAATCAAGCAATAAAGTGAAAGAGTTAAGTGTTGAACCAAAGAGAAGTATGCATTTCAACAGTATTATCCTACCAAAAAAAATATTTCTTTTGGTGATTTAATCAAGGAATAAGAATAGTTAAATAGTAGAAACAATATTTAAATAAAATGCTTTGAATTAATGAATATAATTTGCATGCCTTTCCCAATGAAATTCTTTTTTTAATATGATTCAGGGCATATGCATCCTGAGATCTCTATCAAGCTTATATAAGTGAAAAGGATGTTTGCTGAGCTCTTACAGTTATATCATCTCTTTTAGAACCTAATATTTTTTACATCCTTTGTTTAGGTATTTAGACATACTATTTCAATATTATTAGTTTTTCTTACATTCTTTCATCAAAGCTATATATCACACTTGCTTTTAACTACATATATTGTCACTAGATACATTAAATAAAGGGCAAGATAATATTGAAAACATCTCTCAACTTTAAAATATAAGAATTTTCATTAGTGCTTAATATATGTTCTCTACATCATCAACCCAAAACTAAAGAATTAGCCAAAAGTGGAAGTAAAGATAAGCAAACTCATTTCCATTGAAATCATAGAAGAATGAAAATATAAGAGAATGATATCACCAAGAAGGATCAATATATCTCTTTTACTCTCTTCATTTCTTAATGTACAGAGTTCCTTAAACAAAAACTGACAAAATACTCTAATGATTGTATCTTGTACTTCCCTAGTCTCTATTAGATTTGGCTCTAAGAGATCTCTAAAGAAGTAGTCTTAGAAGTACTAAAATTATAAAAGCGACTAAACTCCCTCACAAATATAACATAATAACAATTTATAAGACAAAAGAAAGTAGGCAACTGGTACCACGATGCTTGATATGTCGGCGCTGCTTTGTTCAATAAGAACTAACACCATACATAGCATATCAAGTGGGTTGCCTCCCATAAGGGATAAATTTTAAATCTTCAGTAAGACTATCCATTACAACATTTCAAATAAAATAAACATGCTACGTAATAAAAGTAGCCCCCAAACTCTCACCCTCTCTTTCAAGGAAAAAAAAAAAAAGAAAACCCCCCTAACCCTCTGAATTTGGGCCTCATTCTCGTCATCATCATGATATCCTTTTTCTTTAAGATGCCACACAAACAATCTGTAGTTAAGTATAGGGGGGAACTCAAGTTGTTCAGGATGATCCACAAAAGGGCTACTATTAGACATACCAACAAGTGCATCATTAAAATATGAAGAATATCTATAATAAAGTTCTTATTGGTTCATGCTATGAGCCATCATAATTTTTATCACAAAATGTCAATCCTTGGTTTTCTCATGAAAGCGTGTCACCTCTTCCATTCTCCCCTTAAATCAACCACCTGCTATCCTAATATTTTAGGAGCTTTACCACTTATGCTACTACTTCTTCTTCCATGTCTACCAGATAATCTAGGATCACTGAAATTACCTTTCTCCTCATTAGTTCCAACTTTCTTAAAACACAAAATCTTTCTTTTTATGAATCTTGAAGAGGGAATAAATGTTCTTCATTATATTCCCCCTAACACCATCTACTACACAAAGAATTAACAAGAGAAAGATGCCCTAACCCAACAGATGTGGTACTCCTAATGATGTATATAAAATATGAAAATATAAGTTTCACTTCATCAATAGAATACCCCATTTGAATTGAATAATTCAAATGGGCACCATCACGAGTGACTTCCTTAATATTAGGACTAGGTAAAAATCAAGTAGAAATAAAACAATGCTAGGCTTTTTAAATTTGGGTCATAAAAGGGGTAGGGAAATTGATAATTTTATTCTCTTTCAATTTCTAATATATTCTACTATTAGGTTCACTCAAGAGATTCAAGATGCCATCCGGATTTATAGGTGTATTAATGAAGGCATTATACTCATCAAATTAAAAGTTCATAAGTCAGTAGACCCTATTTATGGTTATTGAATAAAAAGAAACCCACTTACCCATAATGTAACAACCATTGTCCACTGCCTCTTTTCCATTTGCAAGAAATTTATGAATAATATTTATAATTGAAGCAAATGGTTCTTCATGGAATCTTTCCCATCGTCTACTTACTATGATTTGCAATGGGTGGAGTAGGAATATGAAACCTAATTTTTGAATCAATTGTTTTGATTACAAGCTAGTCAACTAATCAAGATTGAATATAAGTAGAAATAAATATGCTCTTATCAAAAGAGGATTAAGATCACTTCTCACCAAATATCTTAGGAACCATTCTTCCAGAAAAGATTTTAAGGAAAAGAGAAGAAATTGAAGGAAATGGAATGTGTTGAATGAAATGAAAATTTGTTTTCTTACTTATAGCTTGATAAAGAACTACGACACTGCAAGATACGGTGTTGCGATGCTTAATGCACAAACAAAATTATAAAATAGTCAATCGACAAGCACTGCAGTGGTTTAGGCCACATGGCTCAATGGCACTGGTTTCTAGGGATTTGAGCATCACTTTGTGAAGGGCCATCACTGTGGCATTTCACACTTATTTATGTCAAAGTGCTTATGTCAATGAACTACTACAGCACTCTAACAAAAAAAATTATGATGCCTAATAACACCGTAGTTCTTTTTAATTATGTCACGATGTTCACCTAACTTTAATAATTAAAGTCATAACAGTGTAATATACTTACAAGATTTGTTAGGGGCACATTTTTTATTACTTAAATGACTGAGCACTGTAACGCTCAGACAATAAGCACTGCGACATTTAATATTATACATAGATATTAAATGCACTAATATTTAAATTATAACTTTAATTATTATAATAAAATAGAATGCAAAAGTATTTTAAATATCAACTAATACAATAATGAATATGCTATAAAAAACAATATATAAAATAATGAATATAAGTAAGTCTAATTATGCAATTAATTTAATAATATAATTAAAATTTTATACAAAGTAAAATACTCCCCCAACAATGGTGCCAAAAAACTAGATGTAGGTGCTATAGTGGAGTGTAATTTTGAATTATAAACATACTTAAGGCTCTATCTTCCCAAAATAATGCTTATTTTCTTTGATATAAAATAACAAACACCACTTAAGATATGTAAATATACATGTCAAATCAAGTAATAAATAATAGAGTAGATTGTCGAACCATGAGGAATTATATTTTTCAGCAATTAACTACTATTATTTACTCTAATTACAAAATTATCCAACTAAAGTAAAATTATTGGTTTTGGAGATTCAATCACTAAATAAAAATAGTTAACTAATAGATAGAATATTTAAATAAAGTATTTTGTACTGATGAATATAAATTACATATCTTTCCTAATGATTTTTTTTAAAGTAATTCATAGCATATGCATCAATAGATCTCTATCGAGCTTATAGGGGTGAATATGATATAAGCTAATTTCCTATAGTTATATCATCTCCTTAAAAACCAGCATATTTTACATCTTATGTCTAGATGTGTAAATAAAATATTTAAATATTATTGATTGTTCTTGCATTACTATATTGAGGTTATACATCTCACTTTCTTTTAACTATTAATATGGTCACTATGTGCATTAAATGAATAGCGGGATAACATTAAAAACTTCATTTAACTTTAGAGTATAAAAAAATTTCTTTAGTACTTAATATATTCTCTCCATCAATAATTAAAAATAAAGAAATAGCAAGACTTGGAAGAATAATAAGTAAACCCACTTCCATTAAAATCATAGAAGAACGAAAATAAAGGAGAATGATATCACCAGAAAGGATCAATGTACATCTTTTACTCTCATCGTTCTTTCAATGTACATCTTTTACTCTCATCGTTCCTTAATATACGAAGTTACTAAAACAAACATTGACTAAACACTCTAAAGATTTTATCTAGTACTTCCTTAGTCTATCTTAGAAAGAGAGAACTAAAGAAGTATTATAAAAAGTATTGAAAGTAAAAAAAAGTAACTTAATACATTATTTATACTTATCAATACCCTGATGTAATCTTTAAATTTAAAAGCAAAGAAAAGTAGTTAAGACATTTAAAATTCAGTTGAGTAATATCAATCTTCTTTACACCATTTAGAAAATGGTAATCCAATCTTAGCTTCATTAATAATTTTAAAACCCAAAAAATAACCAGGTTGAATTAGGTGCCACATATATAAATCAATGGATTGTAGGAAAGTGGATATTTTAATCTCCTAAAAATAAAAATGAATATTATCAAATAAAGGTGGCCAAGTAATATAATACCCCACCATGTTATTTTTTTTACAAAGTATGTTACATGATCAACTCAAGAAGTTTAAACCAACTAATGAGAAAACCCTTCTCTTATAACACATTAAAGTGATATGCTTCACTGGAGAGTAAATTAATATTTTAAAAATATTTAACTTGAAATCAGAATAATGTGCAAAAGTTTTAGATTTTTGAAATCATAAACTTAAACTAAATATTTTGAATTACAAGCAAGAGTTAAACTAGAAATTTATCAACCAAAAAGTTCACGACAAGAAAACTAAACCAAAGTGCATTAAAATAAATGTCAAAAAGTAAAGAAAATGCAAACCATATTTTTATAGTGATTAGTTTGATATCAACCTATATTTACTCCCCAAAGATCCTCCTCTTTGGATATTGCAATATACCATGCTCCTTTAGCACTCAGACATGCAAGGAATCCCTTCTCCCTTACTTGGTGGGGAATGAACTCTACAAACTCTTTTAGTCTTGAAGAATCTCCCTCTTTCAGCTTCCCAGCACAGTGGAGATGTCGCTCCCTCCTTTTGCTCCTCGCTTGGAGGAGATGCCAATCCCTTTTTCTTGCTCTTAACATAATAGAGATGTCATTCCCTCCAACTCTTGATATGAAAGTGATGCCAACCTTCTTTATACTACTTACAATGGTGGAGATTCCATCCCTTAACCTCCTTAGCTAATATGTCTTTAACCTATAGCCTTTTTCATAGATTTCTTATCCTAGAGCTCCATAAACCCCAACATGATTGACTTAAGGTGTAGGCCAACATGAACAACCATATGAAACCTATCACCCCTTGAATCCCTCATAGAAAACTCTCTCTCAACCTCTCCTCCATTCTTTCTCAAGAATTTTGGACACCCTCTTACAAGAAATGAGACTCTCTCCCCTTCTATCAAGTTCTCTCCTTAAAAAAAAAATCTCTAATTACTCAACATTAGACACTCAAGTTTTCTATTAAATTTATATAGTAGGTTATTTGAATAAAACCTTAATATTTAATTTAAATATTCTAAATGTATAAACTAATACCCTAATCATATTATCTGATTACTTCAACTCCTATTATAGATTATTTTATATGGTACACAATCATATAATATAATTAGTTATATTAAATTAAGTATCTTCCAGGATGAACTAAGGTTTTGCAAATGTGCTCTTTATTTAAATGGCTTGTATGGTATGGATTGTAGATACAATCATTAATTAGGATATGATCTTGTTTTAATTTCCTAATCTATGGGACAAAATTAGGTAATATTTATTAATGGTCGTATAGTATGAATGAGTTTGTATCTACGATTAGTCTAAATTTCAATTTTTAAATTTGCATTTTTTGGGGGGAATATATTCATTAGAAGAGTTTTATCAAATTAGTTAATCATCCCACTGTATGATTGAAGGTTGTATAATATGAATAGTTGTTCTTAATTTCATTTATCTTATTTAATTATATACATAATTAATTTTTGGTTTAATAGATTGTTTGGTATAATAATGATTGTGCAATATGATTTAATAAATACTTCAATTATTTATTTTATATTCCCCTAATGAGTGTGTGCTCGGTCGCCCATCCAATATACACCTAATACATAAAATGACTCAATAACAACAATAAAAACATCAAGCCTTTATCCCACTAGGTGGGGTTGGCTACATGAATCCTTTTTCTCCATTGTGTCCAATTAAAGGTCAAATTCTCATTTAAATCTAATAAAGAAAGGTCATTACTAATATTTTCTAACCAAGTCTTTTTAAGTCTGCCTCTACCTTTTTTAACATAAGTCAAATCTAATGCCTCTACTCTCCCAACTGGGTCATTGGAAGGTCGCCGTTTTATGTGACCAAACCATCTAAGGAGACTCTATCTAATCTTATCTTCTATTGGAGCTACTCCAACCTTTTCATGTATATACTCATTTCGTATCCTATCTCTAAGGGTAAAGCCACTCATCCACTTGAGCATCTACATCTCTACCACACTTAACTTAGTATTATGCTTCCCTTTTAATGGCCAACATTCAGCAGCATAAAGCATTCCAGGCCTCACTACCATCTTATAGAATTTTCCCTTAAGTTTGAGGGGCACTTTTCTATCACACAACAAGCCCGTTGCATTCCTTCACTTCAACCATCCAATTTGAATTCTACTGATAATATCCCCTTTTATTTCACCATCACTCTAAACAATAGATCCAAGATATCCAAAATGAGTACTCTTATTAATAACTTGATCGCCCAAAGTCACAATTTCCTCACTAGTTCTATTACTACTAAAATTACACTCCATATATTCTGTTTTAGATCTCCTAAACCAAAAACCTTTTGTCTCTATTGTTGACCTCCATAATTTAAGTTTACTTTCTCCTCCTTCTCTAGTCTTATCAATAAGAAGAATAATATCAACACAAAGCATACACAAAGGTACATGCTCTTGCAAATGTCTGTTGAGAGAGTTGCTACTTAGCTTTGCATGTTTCACATGCTTACAACTTATATATTTTGATGATTTCAAATTTTATTGTTTTGAGTATTATTTTCTCCTAACACTTTTGGGAAGAATTGTTTTTGGCTCTTATGTGTACTAACATTTCAGGGAAATTATACTCCAGATTGTTGAATACTTCAAATCAAGATCTTCTTATAATATTTTGTAACGTGGAGTATGTATTTTTCTTTTACTTGAGTTAGAAAGAGTGTGATTGTAATTAAATAACTCAGAGCACACACACCAGGGGAGATCTTTAAAATTCATAATTTTTAATACTGATCGTACGGGATGAAATATGTTCGCACGGGACGATCAGGTAATTTATACTCCTCCAAGAGCAAATGGAACGAATAGAGGGTGAGTAAAATTTTTTCTTAGTCCTATTCATCTAGATAATTTTCATGATCGTCCATGGACGAGGTTCTCTAGATTCTCACTTTGAACTATTCATCCAAACAATTTTCTCATTTATCCTAGGACAATGTCCTCTAATTTTTTCACTTTGAACTATTCATCCAGATGATTTCCCGTTCGTCCCTGGATGATGTCCTCTAGGCTCTCATTTTTGAACTATTCGTCCAAATGATTGTTCTCGTTCATCCCTAGATGATATCCTCTGAATTTTGATTTTGCACTATTCATCTAGACGTTCTTTCTTGTTTGTCACTAGACGATGTTCTATGGACTCATGCTTTGAACAATTTGTCCAGACAAATTGACCCCTTCATCCTAGGACAATGTCCTCTGTTCTACGAACTTGTGCTCCGTCCTGCTTTTTCGTCCCAACAAACTTTGGAAATAATGGATCATACCAGACGAACCTTGATCATATGGGATGATGATCGGGTACGAAGGCAGTTCATATAAATGCACATTGAGGTTGCACGTAACAGTTTTTATATTGTTCGTACGTACGAAAGTCGATCTTACGGGACGATCATAAACATACAAAATTGAAATTTTATAATTTTTGGATGGTTTTTTGTGTCTATCTTATAAAAAGGGTCACTTAAAACTGTAAAAAAAATCATTTTATTCATTTGTCTTCCTGCATATTGAAGGAAGATTGAAGGAGAGAGTGAGAGAGAGTTTTTGAAAGAGATTTCTTACTACTTGAGCGTGACGGGTTTACTGGGTACTCAAAGGTAACAATCTCCATTTGTGAATTGTAATTACTTTACTCTTTTTTCTTATCCTTCTATATTTCTCGTGAGAAGACCTTTCAAGGAGATCCAGTTCTCTGCCAACACTCGAAGAATGTAAATAGCCGAAGGGTTCTCTGCCTACACTTGAAGAGTGTAAAGGATGATGGTTGTCTGCCTACACTTAGAGAGTGTGAAAGGATGAAGGTTCTTTGTCTACACTTAGAGAGTGTGAACTGCCGACGGTTCTCTGCCAACACTTGGAGGGTGTAAAAGGAAGACAGTTCTCTGTTGCACCAGATCGTGGAGGAAGAAAGTTTTTTGTGAAGGCTTCTCCGCCTTACTGTGGGAGCAAAAGGAGAGACACTTATGATAATAGTGCAATACCTGAAGTCTCACTTCAGGGAGTGGATGTAGGTTGATTTTGACTGAACCTCTATAAATCTTGTATCTTTTATTTTCTACTGCTTTTACTTTATTTTTATTGCTTTTGTTATCTATGGTTGAATAATCGTTTTAAAATTTTCATTAAAAATTTAATTGGTTTAAAAGAGGAATTTTTAAATTACCAATTTACCCCCCCCCCCTCTTGATTAGCCGTTGGGACATAAGCTTAGGTCTAACAACCTAATTCATAATTAACAAGTTTCAATAAGTAGTATCAGAGCTTAGTTTCAAAATCATAATTTTAGACTACTTTTTGATTAACAACCATGGCTACATTTGGAAACTAAAACACACCTGAAGGTTACTCTATTACTAGACCTCCCTTGTTCGACTTTATTCCATTTGACTTTTTGGAAAACACACATGTCTACATTTTTACAGTCACTAGATTACTGTATGTGGATCTTAGTTCAGGAAGGGTATACAAAACAACTAGATTAGTTGACGGAGTTAGAGTTGAAACACCCTTTGTGGACTGGACAGTAGAAGAATGTGACTTAGCACAACTTAATGCTAAATGTTTGAATAGTTTCTTTTGTGCTCTTAAATTTAAAGATTACATGTCGGTTTCTACTTGCAAAAGTGGAAAGGACATATGAGATAGACTTTGTATAACTTATGAGGGGACTAATGAAGTTAAACAATCCAGACTTAATATCTTGTTGCATGACTATGACCTATTTTGCATGAAACCCAATAAATATATTTCTAACATGTACTTAAGATTCACACAAATAGTCACATCTTTACATGCATTAGGTAGGGAACTAACGAATGCTTAAATGGTTAATAAGATACTTCATTGTTTACCTACTATTTATAATGCTAAAATAATTATGATTACAGAGACTAAAGATTTAAATGTTTACTCTATTGACAATCTTCTTGGATCACTAATTGCTTACAAGTAAGGAGTGAGTCAAAGAAAGATTATTACAGGAGAGCCACAAAAGGAGAAGAATATTTCACTAAAGGTAGAGGAGTTAGAGAGTGATCAATCTATACCTGAGGATGAGGATGACATAGCTTTGATGTCTATACAGTTCAGAAGCTTTTTGAAAAGGAAGAAAAGGGATGTCAGCAATGGAATCAATGTAAATTTAATAAGAATGTTAAGGTTTCAAATGATGTTATTAGCTATGAATGCAGGAAACTTGGACATATTAAGTCAGACTGCCCAAAACTCAAAGCCACACCTAGCAAGGAGAAGGTAGAGGAGAAACCAATGGTGAAGAAGGGCAAGAAGAAATTCCAAAGAGCTTTCTAGGTGGACTCAGCTTCAGACTCGTTGGAGACTAAAAAGGAAGAGGAAGTCACAAATCTGTACTTAATGGCAGATAATCTTGATCAGTCAGATCAAAAAGAGGTATGTGACTTGACTTACAATAAACTTTTAGAAGTCTCAAAGAATATACATGTTGCATATAGAAAGTTAAGGAAAATATATGTTATTCTGAACCTAGAATTACAAGAACTTCAAAGAGAACAAGGGATTCTTAGGAAAGATTAGGCTTTAATTGATAACAACCACATGAAATTACTTGATGAGTTTGATAATATAAATAAGAATCATGAAAACTTAAAATCATCCTATACATAACTTAAAAAATAATTTAAAGATTTTAAGGATGAATCTGAGAGCAAAAACTATTGGATAAATTATATAAATCGTATATTGAAAGATATGAATTCATTTTATAAACTGAAGATAATAGCTCTTGAGGAAAATAGGATACCCCCAAGTCTTGAAGATATTATGAATCCTATTTTGTATCATAAATTTATGCAATTCATAAATAGACAGAAGAATTATAGAAGACTAAGAAATTCATTTTAGGAAGTTAAATGTTATAATTGTGGATTATTTGGGCATATAACACACACCTATACATTGAAGAAGAAAACCCATTTGGTGTGGAGACCTAAGATGCATAAACCTAGACATATCATACATGTATATGTTTATAATTTGCAAAATGGTGAACCCAAACTTATTTGGGTTCCTAGGTATAATATTTGATGATTTTTTAGGATCGCTATCACACAAGTCCTCGTGAGAGCATATGGTACATGGACATTGGATCTTCAAAGCATATGGCTGGAGATACTGCACAGTTCATATCGCTGGAAGCCAGGAGTGGAGATAAGATTACACTTAGAGATAACACCACAAGGAAGGTGGTAGGGTCAGGTATGATTAGAAATCTTAAAAACTTTTTTTTATTAAAAATGACTACTTGTAGAAGGCTTAAAAAATAATCTGTTTAGTATTAGTCAGCTATGTGATAAAGGATACTGTGTTAAACTTTTTCCTACTAGCTGCATATTAAGCCTGAATGGTACTGATGTTTAACATGGCAAAAGGGTAAATAATGTGTATATGCTAGACTTAAATTGTATCAAAACTCCTACTACTATTTACTTAAAAACTAATTTTGATTAGTCATGGCTTTGGCATAGGAGACTTTATCACTTTAGCATGAAAAATTTTAGGAGAATTACCCAAAAGAACTTAGTGAGAGGTATACCAAAATTAGACTTTACTAAGGATCACCTTTGTGATGAATTGCAATTAGGAAAACAGGTGAAGTCATCTTTTCAATCCAATAAGGATCTTAGAACTAGTAAACCATTAGACATATTACATATGGATCTTTTTGGACCAGTTGGAACTGTAAGTCTGAGAGAAGGTATACAGATTTGTAATTATGGATGATTACTCTTGATTCACATGGGTTAGATTTCTATATCATAAGAGTGAATCATTTGAGGAGTTTAGAGATTTTTTGACGTGGATTCAAAGGAAACTAGGATGTGAAATTTTAACAATTCAAAGTGATCATGAAGGAGAATTTGAGAATTTTTATAAGGAGAAAGGAATTGATCACAATTTTTTTGTACCTAGAACCCCTCAACAGAATGGGGTAGTCGAAAGGAAAAACAAAAAATTAATAGAAGCCGCCCGAGCCATGTTGGCAAAATATTCACTTTATAAATATTTTTGGACTGAGGCGGTTAGCACAGTATGTTATGTTCTAAATAGGGTAAATGTTAGATTAAACTTAAATAAAACACCCTATGAGTTACTAAAAGAAAGAATACCTAATTTGTCACATTTATATATTTTTGGATGTAAGATGTTCATACATAACAATAGAAAATCTGCCTCAAAAAAATTTGATCCAAAATCAGATGAAGAAATTTTTATAGGATACTCAAGTGTTGGAAATCTTATAGAATATTCAATAAAAGAACATGATAATTGAGAATCCACACATGTTGTATTTGATGAATCTGGAATTTTGGAAGAGCTAATTATTGATGAGGATGAGATAGATATTGACTCCCAAAAGTTTGAGAAAATAAATTTGGATGAAAATTTAGAGATAGAAAACCCAATGCCTAGAGATTTGAGATTTTCTAAAGATCACCCAAAAGAATTAATTATAGGTGAACCTAGTGATGGTGTTAGGACTAGGCATGGACTGAATAAAAAAGTTAATCATTCAGCTTTTATTTCAATGATAGAACCCACAAATACTGATCAAGCTCTTTCGGATGAATTAATTTTTGATATTCGCTATGCAATAAGAATTAAATCAATTTGTAAGAAATGAAGTTGGAAATTAACTACAAGGCCAAAGGATCAATGTGTAATTAGAACTAAGTGGGTATTCAAAAATAAAATGAATGACTCAGGAGTAGTCATTAGAAATAAGGCTAGATTAGTGGCTAAAGGGTATAATCAGATTGAAGGAATTGATTTTGAGGAGACTTTTTCCCCTGTAATTAGACTTGAAGCAATTAGGGTTTTGTTAGCCTTTGCCTATTTTAGAGGATTTAAATTGTATCAAATGGATATTAAAAGTACCTTCTTAAATGGGGGTAATTCAATAGGATGTTTATGTGGAATAATCTCCAGGCTTTGAGAATTCTAAACACCCAAAACATATTTTCAAAATTGAAGAAGGAATTATACAGATTGAAACAGGTACCTAAGGCTTGGTATGAAAGGTTAAGCACCTTCCTACTTGAGGGATCTTTTGAAAAAGAAAGTGTGGACACAACTCTCTTTTTGAAGAAATTGAGAGAGGATATACTCATTGTACAAATTTATATTGATGATATTATCTTTGGATTTACAAATAAAAATCTTTGTGATGATTTTTCTAAAATAATGAGTAGTAAATTTGAGATGAGTCTAATGAGAGATTTGAGCTACTTTCTAGGCTTTAGCATCAAGCAAATTTAGGAGGGTATATTTCTTAGTTAGTCAAAGTATGTTAAGGATATACTCAAAAAGTATGAAATGGGCAATGCTAAACCTGTTAATAATCCTATGAGTTCCTCAGTTCAGTTGGATAGAGACCCTAAAAGAAAATCTGTTGATCAAAAGAAATTTAAGGGCATAATTGGATCTTTGCTTTTCTTGACAGCTAGCTGACCCGATATCATATTTAGTGTTTTTCTATGTGCTAGATTTCAATAAGATCCAAAAGAATCACATTTGACAACAGTGAAAAGAATTTTAAGGTATCTCTTGGGAACTCAAAACTTAGGAATTTGATATCCTAAGTTTAGCTCTTCATTTGAAATAATTGCATATTAAGATTCAAACTTTGTAGGTTGTAAGGTTGATAGAAATAGTACTTCTGGAACATGTCAATTTATTAGATATTCTTTAGTCTCTTGGTCCAGTAGAAAACAAAATTTTGTAGCCCTATCTACTGGTGAAGCTGAATACATTTCCTTAGGAAGTTGTGTGGCACAAGTATATTGGTTGAAATAATAGTTGATTAATTTAGGATTAACAATAGGCACTATTCTCATTTATTATGATAACACTAGTGCTATTTACATTTCTAAAAATCCTATTCAAGATTCAAGGACCAAACATATAGATATCAGGCATCATTTCATAAGGGATCATGTATCCAAAAGAGAAATTGAACTCATTCATGTTTCAATTGAAAATCAACTTGCAGACATTTTTATAAAACCAGCAGCCTTTTTTTTACTTTCAGTACATTAAGAACAAGGCTTGGTGTGATTGATTTGAATGCTTAATTAAAATATTTTATGCAACATTGGAATATAATCCCAAATATCTAATAAAATGGCAACTCAAACATAAAATCCCCTCTCTAAAATATTTAAGCCTAACATAGGATAGTTTGGAGTGCTTCTTGGAGGTCCCAGAATCTCAAAGTACACCCTACTCCTCAATTCTTAGTCTTCTAGAAGGAACTATTCCAAATTGATCTAATCCCTTTTGAATATTCTTTTCCTCTCATCATTTTCTTAATCATTGAAGTATAAAGTAAACATTTGCCACTACTTTAATTATGAGTATTCTTAGTATATTTAATTTTCTTTGGATATAATTAACCATAAAGGTTTTCCTTTATGGGGAGCTTATAATGTTGAATTAAAATAAACCATATCTTATTTTCATAAGATAGGTGAAAAGTCTCTGAGAATGTAGACAATTTCAATAAACTCATTTTTGTGTTCAAACCACCTTGTAGAGTATTATTTTCACCTTTTGATGGGATATAATATGATTCTTGTGAAGTTTGATGGAAAAATTGGAGAATTTTCAAAACCCCATTTTCATCTTTATATATTATCATGGAATGGTATTTTTTTCTCTCAAGATGATATGTTATCCCTCTATTTGCATTTGATTATGAAAGTGAATGATTTTTAAAACCCTATTTTTTTATTTGAAATTACTATAGCATATCATTTCTATCTTTCAAGATGATATGTCATTCTCAACATTATATATTGATCACAAAAATAGGACTACCCTAAATCTATGTGGGCATTTTAAAATTCTCCATAGATTTTTTTGGTGACTCTATTGGGATGGTTCCTCTCTCCATCTTTGTTAGTGGCTAAATATTTTCTTATATAAGTAGTGTTTGAGAATACCTTTCCTCTATTGATTGCCTTATCCATTTATTTCATGGATAAGTGTGATTAACATCTAAAATGTTTGAGAGTTGAGTGAGTGAACTTCTAAATAATAAAATTTTAAGACTTTAATATTTCTTGCCAAGTTAATTGGTGTAAGGAGAGCGCTAAGAGAACTTCTTTCAAAATCTTCATTGAATATTTGTAGATCCTAAAAACCTTATATTGGATGAAAGTCTAGTATACTAGATCTTGGAATTTTAAAATATCTCAAAAATAAAAGCTAAAACTATTCTTTCATAATAATTTTTTCTTCCTCATTGATATATGTTGTAATTATTGCCCTTTATAACTCAACAGGTATCATGGTATGCCAAAAAACTTAAAATTCAAGAGTCAATCATCTATAAAGAAATTTATTTGGGGTATTTAATTGGGGGTATTTTCAATTATGGAGAAAATAATGATTGAAGGTATTTTCAATTTTTCTAAGTCCTAATCATCTATATGAATTAACCCCTTCATCCTAGGATGATGTCCTCTAGACTCATGCTTTTAACTATTCATCCAGACAAATTAACCCCTTCATTCAAGGACGATGTTCTCTGGAATTGTGCTTTGAACTATTCATCCAGACGAATTATCATGTTCATCCTAGGACGCTGTCCTCTAGATTTTTACTTTGAACTATTTGTCCAAACAAATTGACCCCTTCATCCTAGGATGATGTCCTCTATTCTTTGAACTTGTGATCCATCCTGCATTCTCGTTCCAACGAACCTTAGGAATAACGGTTTGTACCAGATGAACTATAATCGTATGGGATGATGATCGGATATGAATGCAGTTTGTACCAATACATATTGAGATCGTACGCAATAGTTTTTACAATGTTCAGACGTATGAAATTAATCGTACGGGACGATCATGAACGTACAAAATTGAAATTTTATAATTTTTGGATGGTTTTTTGTGTCTATCTTATAAAAAGGGTCACTTAAAACTGTCAAAAAATCTTTTTATTCATTGGTCTTCCTACATATTGAAGGAAGATTGAAGGAGAGAGTGAGAGAGAGTGTTTGAAAGAGATTTCTTACTACTTGAGTGCGAAGGGTTTACTGGGTACTCAAAGGTAACAATATCCAATTGTGAATTGTAATTACTTTACTCTTTTTTCTTATCCTTCTATATTTCTCGTGAGAAGACCTTTCAAGGAGATCCAGTTCTCTGCCAACACTCAAAGAATGTAAATAGCCTAAGGGTTCTCTGCCTACACTTGAAGAGTTTAAAAGGATGATGGTTCTCTATCTACACTTAGAGAGTGTGAAAGGATGAAGGTTCTTTGCCTATACTTAGAGAGTGTGAACAGCCGACAGTTCTATACCAACACTTCGAGGGTGTAAAAGGAAGACGCTTCTCTGCTGCACCAGGTAGTGGAGGAAGAGAGTTTTTTGTGAAGGCTTCTCCACCTTACTGTGGGGGCAAAAGGAGAGACACTTATGGTAATAGTGCAATACCTGACGTGGGAGACTTCAGGGAGTGGATGTAGGTAAATTTTGACTGAACCTCTATAAATCTTGTGTCTTTTATTTACTACTACTTTAATTTTATTTTTTACTGCTTTTGTTATCTACGGATGAACAATCGTTTTAAAATTTTCATTAAAAATTTAATCGATTTAAAAGAGGACTTTTTAAAAAATCACTAAATTTAAATTGGTTTAAGAGGATTTTTTTAAAATTACTAATTCACCCCCCTTTTAGTTAGTCGTTGGGACATAAGCTTAAGTCTAATAACCTAATTCATAATTAATATGTTTCAACAAGTGGTATCAGAGCTCTATTTTAAAATCATAAGTTTAGACTACTTTTTGATTAACTACCATGGCAACATTTGGAAACTGAAACATACCTGAAGGTTACTCTATAACTAGACCTCCCTTATTCGACTTTATTCCTTTTGATTTTTTGGAAAACACGCATGTCTACATTTTTACAGTCAGTAGATTACTGTATGTGGATCTTAGTTCAGGAAGGGTATACAAAACAACTAGATTAGTTGACGGAGTTAGAATTGAAACACCCTTTGCGTACTGGACAGTAGAAGAATGTGACTTAGCACAACTTAATGCTAAATGCTTGAATAGTTTCTTTTGTGCTCTTAAATCTAAAGATGACATGTCGGTTTCTACTTGAGAAAGTGGAAAGGACATATGAGATAGACTTTATATAACGTATGAGGGGACTAATGAAGTTAAAAATCCAGACTTAACATCTTGTTGCATGACTATGACCTATTTTGCATGAAACTCAATAAATCCATTTCTAACAAGTACTTAAGATTCACATAAATAGTCACATCTTTACATGCATTAGGTAGGGAACTAACGAATACTTAAATGGTTAATAAGATACTTCATTGTTTACCTACTACTTATAATGCTAAAATAATTATGATTATAGAGTCTAAAGATTTAAATGTTTACTCTATTGACAATCTTCTTTGATCACTAATTACTTACAAGCAAGGAGTGAGTCAAAGAAAGATTAATGCAGGAGAGCCACGAAAGGAGACAAAAATTGCACTAAAGGTAGAGGAGTTAGAGAGTGATCAATCTATACTTGAGGATGAGGATGACATAGCTTTGATGACTATACAGTTCAGAAGCTTTTTGAAAAGGAAGAAAAGAGATCTCGGCAATGGATAAGGTTTCAAATGATGTTATTAGCTATGAATGCAAGAAACATGGACATATTAAGTCAGACTGCCCAAAACTCAAAGCCACACCTAGCAAGGAGAAGGTAGAGGATAAACCTATGGTGAAGAAGGGCAAGAAGAAATTCCAAAGAGCTTTCTAGGCGGACTCAGCTTCAGACTCATCGGAGACTGAAAAGGATGAGGAAGTCACAAATCTGTGCTTAATGATAGATAATCTTGATCAGTCAAATCAAAAAGAGGTATGTGACTTGACTTACAATAAACTTTTAGAAGTCTCAGAAAATATACATGTTGCATATAGAAAGTTAAAGAAAATGCATGCTAGTCTGAACTTAGAATTACAAGAACTTCAAAGAGAATAAGAGATTCTTAGGAAAGATTTGGCTTTAATTGATAACAACCACATGAAATTACTTGATGAGTTTGATAATTTAAATAAGAATCATGAAAACTTAAAATCATCCTATACATAACTTGAAAAATAATTTAAAGATTTTAAGGATGAATCTGAGAGCAAAAACTATTGGATAAATTATATAAATCGTATATTGAAAGATATGAATTCATTTTATAAACTGAAGATAATAACTCTCGAGGAAAATAAGATACCCCCAAGTCTTGAAGATTTTATGAATCCTATTTTGTATCATAAATTTATGCAATTCATAAATAGATAGAAGAATTATAGAAGACTAAGAAATTCATTTTAGGAAGTTAAATGTTATAATTGGGGATTATTTGGACATATAGCACACACCTGTACATTGAAGAAGAAAACCCATTAGGTGTGGAGACCTAAGATGCATAAACCTAGACATATCATACATGTATCTGTTTATAATTTGTAAAATGGTGAACGCAAACTTATTTGGGTTCCTAGGTCTAATATTTGATGATTTTCTAGGATCGCTATCACACAAGGCCTCGTGAGAGCATATGGTACCTGGACATCGGATGTTCAAAGCATATGACTGGAGATACTGCATAGTTCATATCGCTGGAAGCCAGGAGTGTAGGTAAGATTACACTTGGAGATAACACCACAAGGAAGGTGGTAGGGTCAGGTATGATTAAAAATCTTAAAAACTTTTTTATTAAAAATGTACTACTTGTAGAAGGCTTAAAGTATAATCTGTTAAGTATTAGGCAGCTATATGATAAAGGATACTGTATTAAATTTTTTCTTACTAGCTGCATATTAAGCTTGAATGGTACTGATGTTTTACATGGTATAAAGGTAAACAATGTGTATATGCTAGACTTAAATTGTATCAAAAATCCTACTACTTTTTGTTTAAAAACTAATTCTGATTAGTCATGGCTTTGGCATAGGAGACTTTGTCACTATAGCATGAAAAACTTTAGGAGAATTACCCAAAAGAACTTAGTGAGAGGTATAACAAAATTAGACTTTACTAAGGATCACATTTGTGATGCATTGCAATTAGGAAAATAGGTGAAGTCATCTTTTCAATCCAATAAGGATCTTAGAACTAGAAAACCATTGGACATATTACATATGGATCTTTTTGGACCAGTTGGAACTGTAAGTCTGAGGGAAGGTATACAGATTTGTAATTATGGATGATTACTCTAGATTCACATGGGTTAGATTTCTATATCATAAGAGTGAATCATTTGAGGAGTTTAGAAATTTTTTTACGTGGATTCAAAGGAAACTAGGATGTGAAATTTTAACAATTCAAAGTGATCATGGAGGAGAATTTGAGAATGAAAAATTTGAGAATTTTTTTAAGGAGAAAGAAATTGATCACAATTTTTCTGTACCTAGAACCCCTCAACAGAATGGGGTAGTCGAAAGAAAAAACAAAAAAAATAATAATAGAAGCCGCCCGAGCCAGGTTGGCAAAATATTCACTTCATAAATATTTTTGGACTGAGGCGGTTAGCACAGTATCTTATGTTCTAAATAGGGTGAATGTTAGATTAAACTTAAATAAAACACCCTATGAGTTACTAAAGGGAAGAATACCTAATTTGTCACATTTGCATATTTTTGGATGTAAGGTGTTCATACATAACAATAGAAAATCTGCCTCAGAAAAATTTGATCCAAAATCAGATGAAGAAATTTTTATAGGATACTCAATTGTTGGAAATCTTATAGAGTATTCAATAAAAGAATCTTGGTAATTGAGAATCCACATATGTTGTATTTGATGAATCTGAAATTTTTGAAGAGCCAACTATTGAAGAGGATGAGATAGAGATTGAATCCCAAAAGTTTGAGAAAATAAATTTGGATGAAAATTTGGAGATAAAAAACCCAATGCCTAGAGATTTGAGATTTTCTAAAGATCACCCAAAAGAATTAATTATAGGTGAACCTAATGAGGGTGTTAGGACTAGGCATGGACTAAATAAAGAAGTTAATCATTCAACTTTTATTTCAATGATAGAACCCACAAATACTGATCAAGCACTTTCGGATGAATTAATTTTGGATATTCGTTATGCAAGAAGAATTAAATCAATTTATAAGAAATGAAGTTGGAAATTAACTGCAAGGCTAAAGGATCAAAGTGTAATTGGAACTAAGTGGGTATTCAAAAATAAAATGAATGACTCAGGAGTAGTCATTAGAAATAAGGCTAGATTGGTGGCTAAGGGGTATAATCAGATTAAAGGAATTGATTTTGAGAAGACTTTTGCCCCTGTAACTAGACTTGAAGCAATTAAGATTTTGTTAGCCTTTGTCGATTTTAGAGGATTTAAATTGTATCAAATGGATGTTAAAAGTACCTTTTTAAATGAGGGTAATTCAATAGGATGTTTATGTGGAACAATCTCCAGACTTTGAGAATTCTAAACACGCAAATCATATTTTCAAAATTGAAAAAGGCGTTATAAAGATTGAAATAGGCACCTAAGGCTTGGTATGAGAGGTTGAGCACCTTCCTACTTGAGGGATCTTTAGAAAAAGAAAGTGTGGACACAACTCTCTTTTTGAAGAAATTGAGAGAGGATATACTCATTGTACAAATTTATGTTGATGATATCATCTTTTGATTTACAAATAAAAATCTTTGTGATGATTTTTCTAAAATAATTAGTAATAAATTTGAGATGAGTCTAACGAGAGATTTGAGCTATTTTCTAGGCTTTAGCATCAAGCAAATTTAAAAGGTATATTTCTTAGTTAGTCAAAGTATGTTAAGGATATCCTCAAAAAGTATGAAATGGACAATGCTAAACTTGTTAATAATCCTATGAGTTCCTCAGTTCAGTTGATTAAGACCCTAAGAGAAAATCTGTTGATCAAAAGAAATTTAGAGGTATAATTGGATCTTTGCTTTACTTAATAGCTATCTGACCCGATATTATATTTAGTGTTTGTCTATGTGCTAGATTTCAATCAGATAAAAAAGAATCACATTTGAAAATAGTGAAAAGAATTTTAAGGTATCTCTTGGGAACTTAAAACTTAGGAATTTGGTATCCTAAGTTTAGCTCTTTATTTGAAATAATTGGATATTCAGATTCAGACTTTGTAGGTTGTAGGGTTGATAGAAAGAGTACTTCTAGACATGTCAATTTATTAAATATTCTTTAGTCTCTTGGTCCAGTATAAAACAAAATTTTGTAGTTCTATCTATTGGTGAAGCTGAATACATTTCCTTAGGAAGTTGTGTGGCACATGTATATTGGTTGAAATAATAGTTGATTAATTTAGGATTAATAATAGGCACTATTCTCATTTATTGTGATAACACTAGTGCTATTTACATTTTTAAAAATCCTATTCAAGATTCAAGGACCAAACATATAGACATCAGGCATCATTTCATAAGGGATCATGTATCCAAAAGAGAAATTGAACTCATTCATGTTTCATCTGAAAATCAACTTGCAAACATTTTTACAAAATTATTAGCCTTTTTTTTTACTTTCAGTACATTAAGAACAAGGCTTGGTGTGATTGATTTGAATGCTTAATTAAAATGTTTTATGCAACATTGATGTGTTTTTGTTAGTGTGGTTTTTGTTTTCTCTTTTTGTGATTTTTTTATGTGTTGTTTAGTTCTTGTTCGTGCTTGTTTTTGAATTTTTACTTGTTTGATTGTTACAAATATTTATCACATCAAGATTCCTATTTTTTTTAGCTATGGTATGAAAATTTTAGTGTGACAATCGTCTATACAAAATTATTTTCGTACGGGTCGAATTGTTTAGCGTATTAATTATTGATTCGAATGGTTTGCATGTAGTTTTTCATTTTTCAATACAATTCGTATGTACGATTGTGAAGATCGTCTGGACGATATGTATTCAATTGTATGTACGCATGTTGACGGTTATATAGATAAGATCAGTTTTTAATTCTGATCGTATGTATGAATGTTCAGTTCGTACATATGAATATGTGGCAATTCAATGTGGGGGATGTTTCAAACCGTCATAAAAATGATCTTAAATAATTGATCATACCGGATAAACACCTGTTTATATGTACGATCATTTGGTCAAAAGCCTGTACGAGTGGACGCCTCATAAATTATATGATTACGAAAAGCCGTTACATTTTTGGACACACTCAATCGTACATACGAAATTTTATTTCGAACGTACAAACCTAATATCGTACGGAATGAAATTGTTTCCGTTCATACGAACGTTCGTTTATTTCTTTAAATTGAAAGATTTAGAACTTAAACTTCATTCTCTTTAAAAATCCTTTCAATCTTCTAATCTCCTTCATCTTTTCCATGACAAGTTCAAGCAAAAGATTTAGGCAAGCGAAGGAACTAAGTAAGGGACCACCTTCCTCTAAAATTTCAGGAGAGAACTTTCTATTTAAAGAAAATGAAGAGTCTTTTCCTATGTTCGTATCTGCCAAAATCACACCCTCTAGAATCCTTCTCCAAGAACAACTCACTTTTAAAGTGATGGATCTTTTTGCTTCTACCCAGTTTGCTCTTATTTTGACTCTAATCCACTTCTACAATAAGGAAGTATTTCACTACTTCCTTGCAAACATGTCTTTTAATTATGATCAGAGTGTGATTAGGTCTTATGTTTTTAAGAAGAAGGTGGAGATTACAAAAGAAGATTTGGGGATATTTTTGAACTTAAGGACTCAAGGGATTAGAGCCCATACCCTGACCTCTTCCTCCAATTTTGACTGGACTGTGATAAATGAAGTTATTAGAGGGTTTGGAGGGATGATTCATTTACCTGAGGTGACAACTCTTAATCAAAATGCCCGAACCATCCAACATGTTCTTCGTACCTCTATTATTCCTAAAGCTGGTGATCGAGTAAATATTACTACTTTTCTTTCCATAGTGACATATTTGATTATGACTAGCCAACCTATAGATGAAGCCTAACAGATCATTGACTATATGTACGGACTTTCTAAAATTGGCCATGTCTCCAACAAGAGAAAGAAGAATATAGCCTCAGGACACCTTGTGACCTACATTTTGGAGAAGAAGTATGAAATAGTTCACCCTGTTCAAAATCTAGAGGAGCCTGTCTACTATAATGATGCATCATTCTCAACAATTTTTAACAAAGATTCATATGTGCTAAGTAGTGCTATGATGAGGAAAGGAGAAGAGCTGCACATACACCTGCTCGTGGACAAAACTTTCAGGATATGGTCCAGCGATGTAATCATCTTGAGAATCATTTTGATTAACGTTTTAATCAAATTGAAACTCATCTTTAGTAGCAGGACTATCAATATCAGCAGGATATGGGTTGGGTTAGAGGTTAAATTGAATCAGTCAATAAGAATATAACTATGATGAATAGCTATTTTAATATTTTCAACCAACCTCCTCCTCCAGATTAGGGACCTTCAGAGTGATGATTATACTTCTCTCATGCTTTTCTCTACATGTGATGATTTGATGTGTTAGAAAGTTATGTGTCGTTGGTGTTTATATTTTTTATCTTTATTTTTTTGTGATGTAATGTGATTTGTTAGTTTTCATGTATTTATGTTTTTGTGTCTTGAATATCTTTGTATTGATATCATCCTTGTATAATGTACTATCTTCTACCATTGATATCAATAAAAGTTATCCTGTTATATTTTAGTGTTTTTTATTTCTTTTCAGAAATGTGTGTTAGCCTATATGATCTTCCTTAAAATATTGATCTAACAAATGCTATATTTTGAATTGCAATACAAAATTGAATTTATTAGAAAATCTAATTTTTCAAAAAAAAAAAGTTGTGTTATTACTTGATCTAGTTAAAAGTGTCATTCTCATGTCTCTTGTTAGACTAACATAATTTTAATATTATTATTATAAATTTGATATTTTCTTATTTTTTTATTTCTCTTTTCAATATAAATATTGTACTTAGAGAAATTTGAGATTTTAGATTATCAATTTTGGAAAGGTCAAGAAAATGTACAAATGTACAAAAAATTAAAAGAATGTGCAATAGTACGCAATTTGAAAAAGATACACAAAATAAGTCCACAAGTAAAAAAATGCACAAAGTGTACCACAAATATTGAAAAGATGTGCAAAGCGCCACAAGTATATGTTATTTCCTCAATCGTTTAATATTTAAATTCAAATTAATCTTCTGTGAAATTTTATTTTGTATTGAATTTTGAAATATAAAAATTTTACATTCATCTACTCTGCAATAATTTTACTTATCTCATTGTCTAAACTTATTCATGATTTTGATATTTTTTTCTTGTTTATGTTATATCTATATTTAAATCATATGAATCTTTCTATTTCTCTAATGACATTTAATTTCTATTTGCAAATATAACTCAATCTCTTAAAAGGATCGATTATCAAAGGCTTTTCATATGACTTCTTACATTTCTGTGGTTTGGTTTGTCACTTCTTCTCTTTTTGCAGTTGTCAAAAAGGGTGAGGAATATTATTTAATGTGTTTTGACATGTTGTTAGTATTTTTGTGTTCGTTATTTTGTGTGTTTTGAATGTTGTTGTGTGTTTTTGAGCGAGTAAAAATTTTAAAATTAAAAAAAAAATTGGGATTAGTTAAAACAAAAATGCCCCTTATTCTCACATGCTTATTTATTCAGGGGGAGTTTAGGAAAAACTTAGGAATTAGAAAATTACACAAACGATAATTATTTTACAATCATCAAAAAGGGGGAGTTTGTTGAGAGAGTTGCTACTTAGCTTTGTATGCTTAACATTCTTGCAACTTATATGTTTTAATGATTTCAAAGATTATTGTTTTGAGTATTATTTTTTCCTAAAATATTTTGGAAGAATTATTTTTTGCTATTATGTGTACTAACATTTAAGGGAAATCATACTCCAGATTGTTGAAGACTTTAAATCAAGATCTTCTTATAATATTTTGTAACTTGGAGTATGTATTTTTCTTTTACTTGAGTTAGAGAGAGTGTGACTGTAGTTAAATAACTCAGCAAACACACACTGGGGGAGAGCTTTAAAATTCATAATTTTTAATACTAATCGTAAAGGATGAACTATATTTGTACGGTACGATCAGGTCAATTATACTCCTCTAAGATGAAATGGAATGAACAGAGGGTGAGTAAAATTTTTTCTAAGTCCATTCATCCAGACAATTTTTATGGTCATCCATGGACGATGTCCTCTAGATTCTCACTTTGAACTATTCATCCAGACGATTTTCCCTTTCATCCCAAGATGATGTCCTCTAATTTTTCACTTTATGCTATTCATCCAGATAATATTCCCGTTCATCCCTGGACGATGTCCTCTGGACTCTCATTTTTGAACTATTCGTCCAAACGATTATTCTTGTTCATCCCTGGACTATATCCTCTAAATTTTCATTTTGTACTGTTCGACCAGACGATCTTTCCTATTCATCCCTAGACGATGTCCTCTAGACTCATTCTTTGAACAATTCGACCAGATGAATTGACCCCTTCATCCCAGGACGATGTCCTCTGTTCTATGAATTTGTTATTCGTCCTACTTTTTCTTCCCAACAAACCTTGGAAATAACAGTTCGTACCGGACGAACCTTGATCGTACGGGACGATGATCAGGTCCAAAGGTAGTTTGTACCAATGCACATTGAGGTCATACGTAACTGTTTTTACACTGTTCGTACATACGAGACAATCATGAACTTACAAAATTGAAATTTTATAGGTTTTGGATAGTTTTTCATGTATTTCTTATAAAAGGATCACTTAAAACTGTCAAAAAATCTTTTTGTTCATTGGTCTTCATACATACTGAAGGGAGATTGAAGTAGAGAGTGAGAGAGTGTGTTTGGAGGAGATTTCTTACTACTGGAGCATGAAGGCTTCACTTGGGTACTCAAAGGTAAGAATCTCCATTTATGAATTGTAATTACTTCACTCTTTTCTCTTGTCCTTCCATATTTCTCATGAGAAGATCTTTCAAGGAGATCCAGTTCTCTGCCGACACTCAAGAAGTGTAAACAGCCGAAAGGTTCTCTGCCTACACTTGAAGAGTGTAAAAGGATAATGGTTCTCTACCTACACTTGGAGAGTATGAAAGGATGAAGGTTCTCTGCCTACACTTGGAGAGTGTGAATAGCCGACGATTCTCTGCCAATACTTGGAGGGTGTAAAAGGATGATAGTTCTCTGTCGCACCGGGTAGTGATGGAAGAGAGTTTTTTGTGAACGCTTCTCCGTCTTGCTGTGGGGGCAAAAGGAGAGACACATGTGGTAATAGTGCAATACCTAAAGTGGGAGACTTCAGGGAGTGGATGTAGGTCGTGTTTGACTGAACCACTATAAATCTTATGTCTTTTATTTTTCGCTGTTTTTTTTACTGCTTTTGTTATCTATGGTTGAAAAATCATTTTAAAATTTTCATCAAAATTTAATCAATTTAAAAGAGGAATATTTAAATTACGAATTCACCCCCCTCCCCTCTTAGTTACCTGTTGGGACATAAGCTTAGGTCTAACAATCTAATTCATAATTAACAACTTTTAATAATGTCTAGTTAGAACATCCATGACTAAAGAAAAAAGATATAGGCTTAAGGCTGATCCTTGATGTAACCCAACCAAATTAGGGAAATACTTGGTCAAACCACCTTGTATTTGAACACAAGTAATTGTTAAGAGAGTTGCTAATTGCATATTTTACATTCTTGCAACTTGTATTATTTTGATGATTCCAAATATTATTGTTTTAAGTTTTATATTCTCCTAACACTTTTTGGAAGAATTATTTTTGCACTTGTGTGGACTAACATTTCAGAATAATCGAACTCCAGACTAATTAAGACTTCAAATCAAAATTCAGCATGAGATAATTTATAATTTGAAGCTTGTATTTTTCATTATATTGAGTTTGAGAGGGAGTAATTGTAATTAAGTAACTTAGCACACATATACTTGGGGAGATCTTTAAATTTCATACTGATCGTTTGGGATGAAAAATGTTCGTATGGGAAAATCAATTCAGTTATCCCCTCAGAAGAGCAATGGAACGAATAGGAAGTAAGAAAAAGGTTCAAAGTCCTGATCATCTAGATGAATTTTTTTATTCATCCCAGGACAAAATGCTCTCTGTAAAATTTTTGTTCAAACAAAATTATGTTCGTACAAGAACGAATTGGTCTCTGGAAAAATTTCATCCAGACGAAATGCTCTCTAGAAAAATTTCATCCAGACGAACTTCAATTCGTCCTAGGACGAAATGCTCCCTGGAAAATTTTCGCTCAGACGAGTTCCTATTTGGCCCAGGATGAAATGCTCTCTGTAAAAAATTCATCTAGACGAACTCTTACTCATCCCAGGAAGAAAATGTTTTAACATTTTCAATTTTGATAACTTCCTGCATTTTGTCAAACCGACCCATGGTATAACCGTTCGTACCGGATAAACTTAGTTCGTACGGGAAGATAATCGGGTACAAAGTCAGTTTGTACCAATATGCATTAGGTTCGTATGCAACTGGTTTAAGTAAGTTCGTCTAGGATGATCCACGATCGTACGGGATGATCCACTTTGTAAAGACTTAAAAATCAATAATTTTTGGACGATTTTTGTGTCTTTCTTATATAAAGTCCAATTTGAATTACCTCTTTATCATTTTACCTACTGATCTTCGTGCCTACTGAAAGGAGAGTCAAGGAGAGAGTGTGAGAGAGTGTTTGAAGGAGAATTCTTACTATTGGAGCGGGAAGGTTTCACTTGTTACTCAAAGGTAAGAGTCTCTACTTGTGGTTTTTGTATACTTCACTCTTTTCTCTCTTCCTTATAGATTTCTTGTGAGAAGATCTGTCAAGGAGATCTGGTTCTCTACCGACACTTGGAGAGTGTGAACAGCCGAAGGGTTCTCTTCTGAAACTTGGAGAGTGTGAACAACCGACGGGTCCTCTGCCCACACTAAGAGAGTGTGAAAGGATGAAGGGTTCTCTTCCTATACTGGGAGAGTGTAAAAGGATGAAGGGCTCTTCCCCCCCCCCC
>NW_021318635.1:243048-249033 GCF_001605985.2 Dendrobium catenatum
TATAGGATACTTGATTTATATTTTTTCTTATTTTTTAATAATATAAACGGATAATAGGATGAATTTTTAGGTTATTTGTTGGTAATATAAGATATCGAGTTAGCCTCCGAAAGCCTGTATTACGGGGACGAACGCAATCAATTCCTGATTGCCGCTGGCGGGATTTTTCGACATTCATTCTACTACGTTTAAGTTATCAGCTTCTTGTTTCAATTTGTCCCTCGCTATTCCTTTACTTTTCGCACGCCTTTTCTCGTGTGCTTTGAAAATGTGAATTAAAAACGCTCAATACTATATCTATTCGTTGCTAACAGAAATAAGAGGAAGTCGGGGCTTTCGTCGTATCCTTGAGCTAGGATGGATCGAACGATTCATTAATTATAGTTCCTGTCATATAAGGTCCGTTAAAGAAATTAATGTGTTATGTCATCACTGGTATAGGTACAATTTTTTCTTTCTATCCTTTTGGTCGATCGATTGTTAAACAACTCCTGTCTCACTCCCAGCCTTATCTCAGTGATTCTATTTTTTTTATTTTTTTCTATTTATATTATTCAAGCTCGCTAGACGAGGAAGACAAAATAGCTCGCTACTTAGGGAGAAATAGACTGAAAACCACAAAAATTGTTTTCTTCTTATGAGCCTTAGGTTTTATGATGTATTGGAAATAATTATCTTATAGGCAAGGTTTGATTATTTTTTTTCAAATTTTTAATTTTTCTAATTTAAGTTTAGCATTTACTTGGGTTATGTTATTTTTGTTAGGGACATAGATTTAATATCACATGGCTTTGATTACTATCACTCAATTACATACTTTTTACATAAGCAAGAATTTATCAAAATTCCTCCTATTTCGAAAATTTGCTCTCTAAAAAAAATATCCTATTAATCATAATTCTCCAGTAATATCGACAATTAAATGCTCTGCTGGAAAAGTTATTATTACATTCGTTCAGAGTATGAGAACTCTTTTGAGTTCACAAGTTTTCATTTTTAAATAGCCTACATTCAACATCTTAGTAATTTACGTCTCTATAGTACGATTAATAATAGTATCTCTTTAAAATATTTCTCTGTAGTTGTTACGCTCATACGTTTTGGTATTGCTCTATTTTTGTAGTTCACCTTCCTATTTTGAGGTACTCGACAATCAAATTAGCTTAAACATCTCATGTTTTATTAAGCAAAAAATTATTTACATCTATTTATTCAAGCTTCAAACATGTGTGAGATGGGGCTTTGATAGATACTAAGGTCTCTGCCTTTAATAGCTGCCTAATAATAGCTCCCTATAATGTGTATTATGAATATCAATTCTTGTTGAAAAAAAAAAAATTAACTATATGTTCGTAATTGTAATTTAAAGTGCAATAATTAACTTGTCTGTATGGAAGTGATATACTAATCATGATTGCCTACATTATCTCGATCTAACAAAAACAGACCGGAAATAACAGCATCAAGCTTTTTCAATTGGCCCACTAAGGTAGGTCGACTACTATTGAATCTATTTCTCCATTTTTCCTATAAAAGGTAAATCAAATATATCGTTTTATGTTATTAGTATTAATAATGCGCAAGGTATTCTTGTGCTTAATTATTTTTTTAACATGTCTTTTTAGGTCTTTGGCCTCTACCTTTCTTACGAAATCTCAGACTCATATTAGTTCTCGAATATACCTCTACTTTCCTAATCGCCGGCTATCGCGAAGTGTCGCTGTTATATAATGGAACTAAAGAACATACTAAGGAGGGATACTCTCTAATAAGTTGTGTTTAACAGTATTCTATTGGGAGCGTTACTCCTTGATCTTTCAATGATGAGATAAGGCTTTCCATTTGTATCCTATCTACTATATGAAGGTAAACCAGACTTCATGTACTCACGATAAAAACTGTAGGGTAGCATTCCTCAAGTGGCGGGTCTTTGCTTCCACTCTCTCCACTTATACTTATGCCTCAAATTTATGGCAAACTGGTATACGTCTCTTTTCTGACTTGGCCAACATTTCAGAGCTAGCGGCTTATTTACTATTTTTTTTTTGCATAAAAAACACTGATTTGCAAAGTGCCACCACCATTATGGATTCCACCGATTTTGTTTTTTCTTTGTTTAGAAAATTTTATCTCTCTTCTCTTTAGTTTTTAGTGTGGAGTGAAAATGAAGTCCCGTGCAAGGTACACTTTTCCTTATCTACACAATTAAGTTCGATGCCATTTTCCACTTCTTAAACCATTCCAACTTGGATATTCTATGCTGACAATTTAGATCGATTACTGAGCACCCATCTTAGTTCAATCGACATTCCCCAAACTTTTTGTAAACAAAGATTCTTAAATATCGAATTATATGTTTAACTAATATGGATCCATTATAGTCCACTTATATAATTGTTTTTGTTGACTCTTATTAGTTCTATTTCCTACTTTAATTCGGCTCCTCAAATAAAGTCCAATTAGAATTTTTGCCTCTTTATCTTAAGTCACCAATCACCCTCACTAGGTCTTACCTTACTAACTTACTTCTGCAAATTTCTTTCACGACATCTATTTATGTGAATTTCCCTCGTTCTAGATTCTTACTCAAGGCGGAAAACTCCCTCACTGTATATTTAAGGGACTTGCTTATTGAAGAGTCGGATGTGACCGATTCTTGACAAGATGATAACTCACAGTAATCTGTTTTGAAGAGTGTTTGAAGGGGAGATTCTTACTACTGGAAGCGTGAAGGTTTCACTGTTACTCAAGGTAGATTCACTACTTGTTGACTTTTGTATACTTCACTCTGTTTCTCTCTTCCTTCTAGATTTCTTGTGAGAAGATTGTCAAGGAGATCCTAGTTCTCTACCGAAATTACGAGAGATGTGTGAACATCCGAAATGGGTTCCTCTCACACATTGTGGAAGAGGTGAACAATCCGACGGGTTTCCTCTGCCCCACACTAAGAGAGTGTTGAAAGATGAAGGGTTCTCTTCCTTATACCGGAGAGGTATGTTAAAGAAATGGAGGGTTCTCTTCCCCCCACCCCCCCCCTTTGGTTGCCGCTGGGACATAAGCTTAGGTTTAAACAGACCTGATTCATAACTTTGGAACAAGTTTTATTACAGTGGTAATCAGAGGCTTGTTTCAAAATCATAAGTTAGAACACTTTTTGTATTACTTAGTGGTGAGCTATATTTAGAAACTAAATAATACCTGAGGGTTACTCTATAAACTAGACCGTCCATTTGTTCAATAGATTTCCTTTGAGTTTTTGGAATACGCATGTCTACATTTTTACAATCACTTGGTTACCGAATATGGGTCTTAGTTCAGGAAGAGTGTACAAAACCAACTATATTAGTTGACGGAGTTAGAGTTGAAACACCTTTTATGGACAGGACAATAGAAGAACATGACTTAACACAATTAAACGCAAAATTTTTAAATAGTTTCTTTTGTGCTCTTAAATCAGAAGACTACATGCGGGTTTCTACTTGCAAGAGTAGAAATGACATATGGGATAGACTTTATATAACTTATGAGGGGACTAATGAGAATAAGCAATCTAGACTTCATATCTTGTTGCATGATTATGAACTGTTTCGCATGAAACATAATGAATCCATTTCTAATATGTACATAAGATTCACACAAATAGTTACGTCTTTACATGCATTGGGTAGGGAACTAATGAACATTGAAATGGTTAATAAGATTTTTCATTATTTGCCTACTGCTTATGATGCTAAAATTACTGTAATTATAGAGTCTAAAGATCTAAATATATACTCTATTGACAATCTTCTTAGTTCGCTAATTGCTTATGAGCAAGGTGTTAGCCAAAGAAAGATTGATGCAGGTAAACCATGAAGGGAGAAGAACATAGCATTGAAAGTGAATAAGTCTGAGAGTGAACAGTCACAACCTGAGGATGAAGACGACATCGCACTGATGACTAGACAATTTAGAAGCTTTCTGAAGAGGAAGTAGAAGAGACGCCAGCAATGAAATAGAGGTAAATTTAATAGAAATGTTAAAGTTTCAAATGATGTTATTTGCTATGAGTGCAGGAAACCTGGACATATTAAGACAAACTGCCCAAAACTTAAAGCCACTCTTAGTAAGGAGAAGGTAGAAGAGAAACTATTTGTGAAGAAGGGCAAGAAGAAATTCCAAAAAGCTTTTTGGGCAGACTCAACTTCAGACTCGTTAGAGATAAAATAGGAAGAGGAAGTCACTAATATGTACTTAATGGCATATAGTCTTGATCAGTCAGATCAAGAAGAGATATGTGACTTAATTTATGATGAGCTTTTTAAAGTTTCTAGCTTTTTAAAGTTTCTGAACACATGCATGATGCATATAAGAAAATGAAGAAAATGCATGCTAGTCTAAGTTTAGAATTTGAAGAACTACAAAAGGATCATGAAGTTCTTAGGAAAGATCATACTTTAATTAATGATAACCCTATATAATTACTTGATGAGTTTGATGACATGAATAAAAATCATGAAAGTTTAAAATCATCCAATATAGAACTTGAAAAAGATTTTAAAAATTTTAAGGATGAATTAGAGAGCAAAATTTATAGAATCAATTATACAAATTGAATTTTGGAAGATATGAATTCATTTTATAAATTAACAATAAAAGCTCTCGAGGATAATAGGATACCCCATAAACTTAAAGATTTCATTAATCTTATTTTGCATCCTAAATTTATGCAATCCCTAAATAGATAAATGAATATTAGAAGACTTAGGAATCCTTTTCCAAAAGTCAAATGTAATAATTATGGATTAATTGGACATATAGCCCATACCTGTACATTGAAGAAGAAAACTTATTTGGTGTGGAAACCTAAGATGCATAAACCTAGACATATCATACATGCATCTCTTTATAAATTGCCAAAAGGAGAACCCAAACTTATTTGGGTTCCCAGGTCTAACATTTGATAATCTTACAGGGTCGCTCTCACACAAGACCTCATGAGAGTATATGGTACCTGGACAGCGAATGTTCAAAGCATATGACTGGAGATACTGTACAATTCATATCGCTGGAAGCCAGGAGTGGAGGAAAGGTTACACTTGGAGATAACACCACAAAGAAGGTGGTTAGATAAGGTATGATTGGAAATCTTAAAAATTTTTACATTGAAAATATGTTATTGGTAGAAGGCTTAAAGCATAATTTGTTAAGCATAAGCCAGCTATGTGATAAAGGATATTGTGTAAAATTTTTTCCAATTAGCTGCATATTAAGCCTCAACGGAAATGATGATTTGAATGATAAAAGGGTAAATAATGTTTATATGCTAGACTTAAATTGCATTCAAACTCCTACTGCTTTTTGTTTAAAAATTATTTCTGATGAGTCATGGCTTTGGAATATGAGACTTTATCATTCTAGCATGAAAAATATGAGGAGGATTACCCAAAAGAACTTAGTGAGAGGTATACCAAAACTAGACTTTAATAAGGACCACATTTGTGATGCATGTCAATCTAGAAAATAAGTGAAGTCCTCTTTGGGTATGGATCTTAGAAGTTGTAAACCATTGGAGATTTTGCATATGGATCTTTTTGGACCAGTTGGAATTGTATGTCTAGGAGCAAAGGTATATGGATTTGGATTGTGGATGATTACTCAAGATTCACATGGGTTAGATTTTTATTTCATAAGAGTGAATCATTTGAGGAATTTAGAAATTTTTTGACTTGGATTTAAAGAAAACTAGGCTGTGAAATAATAACGATACAAAGTGATCATGAAGGAGAATTTGAGAATGAAAGATTTAAGAATTTTTGTAAGGAGAAAGGAATTGATCACAACTTTTCTGCACCTAGAACCCCTCAGCAGAATGGGGTAGTTGAAAGAAAGATTAGAACATTAATAGAAGCCACTCGAGCCATGTTGGCAGAATACTCACTTCCTAAATATTTTTGGGCTGAGGCGGTTTGCACAGCATGTTATGTTCTTAATAGGGTGAATGTG
>NW_021318635.1:250135-258065 GCF_001605985.2 Dendrobium catenatum
TCCAAAGAAAACTAATAATTTTTCAAAACCTGTTTTCAAAATTCCACCAACAGGACTCGTTAGAGACGAAAAAGGAAGAGGAAAACACTAATCTGTGCTTAATGGCAGATAGTCTTGATCAGTCAGATCAAGAAGAGGTATGTGACTTAACTTATGATGAGTTTTTTAAAGTTTCTGAACACATGCTTGATGCATATAGGAAAATGAAGAAAATGCATGCTAGTCTAAGTTTAGAATTTGAAGAACTACAAAAGGATCATGAAGTCCTTAGGAAAGATCATACTTTAATTAATGACAACCACATAAAATTATTTGATGAGTTTGATGACATGAATAAAAATCATAAAAGTTTAAAATCATCCTATGCAGAACTTGAAAAAGATTTTAAAAATTTTAAGAATGAATGAGAGAGCAAAATTTATAGAATCAATTATACAAATCAAATTTTGGAAGATATGAATTCATTTTACAAATTAACAATAAAAGATCTCGATGATAATAGGATACCCCATAAACTTGAAGATTTCACTAATCCTATTTTGTATCCTAAATTTATGCAATCCCTAAACAGATAAATGAATAGTAGAAGACTTAGGAATCCTTTTCCAAAAGTCAAATGTAATAATTATGGATTGATTGGACACATAGCCCATACCTGTACTTTGAAGAAGAAAACTTATTTGGTGTGGAAACCTAATATCCATAAACCTAGACATATCATACATGCATCTCTTTATAAATTGCCAAAAGGAGAACCCAAATTTATTTGGGTTCCTAGGTCTAACATTTGATAATCTTACAAAGTCACTCTCACACAAGACCTCATGAGAGTATATGGTACCTGGATAGCGGATGTTCAAAGCATATGACTGGAGATACTGCATAATTCATATCACTGGAAGCCAGGAGTGGAGGCAAGGTTACAATTGGAGATAACACTACAAGGAAGGTGGTTGGATCATCTATGATTGGAAATCTTAAAAATTTTTATATTGAAAATATGTTATTGGTAGAAGGCTTAAAGCATAATTTGTTAAGCATAAGCCAGCTATGTTATAAAGGATATTGTGTAAAAAATTTTCCTATTAGCTGCATATTAAGCCTCAATAGAAATGATGTTTTGAATGGTAAAAGGGTAAATAATGTTTATATGCTAGACTTAAATTGCATTCAAACTCCTATTGCTTTTTGTTTAAAAATTATTTCAAATGAGTCATGACTTTGGCATAGGAGACTTTGTCATTCTAGCATGAAAAATATGAGGAGGATTACCCAAAAGAACTTAGTGAGAGGTATATCAAAACTAGACTTTAGTAAGGACCACCTTTGTGATGCATGTCAATCTAGAAAATAAGTGAAGTCCTCTTTTAAGTCTAATAAGGATCATAGAAGTTGTAAACCATTGGAAATTTTGCATATGGATCTTTTTGGACCAGTTGGAATTGTATGTCTAGGAGCAAAGGTATACGGATTTGTGATTGTGGATGATTACTCAAGATTCACATGGGTTAGATTTTTATTTCATAAGAGTGAATCATTTGAGGAATTTAGAAATTTTTTGACTTGGATTCAAAGATAACTATGGTGTGAAATAATGACGATACAAAGTGATCATGGAGGAGAATTTGAGAATGAAAGATTTGAGGATTTTTGTAAGGAGAAAGAAATTGATCACAACTTTTCTGCACCTAGAACCCCTTAGTAGAATGGGGTAGTCGAAAGAAAGAACAGAACATTAATAGAAACAGCTTGAGCCATGTTGGCAGAATACTCACTTCCTAAATATTTTTGGGCTGAGGCAATTAGCACTACATGTTATATTCTGAATATGGTGAATGTGAGATCTAAATTAAATAAAACACCCTATGAGTTGCTAAAAGGTAGAACACCTAATTTATCTCATTTGCATGTTTTTGGTTGTAAGGTGTTTATACATAACAATAGAAAATCTACCTTAGACAAATTTGATCCAAAATCAGATGAAGAAATCTTTGTTGGATAATAGAGTGTTGGAAAATCTTATAGAGTATTAAATAGAAGAACTTTGGTAATTGAAGAAACCACACATGTTATTTTTTATGAATCTGGAATGTTAGAAGATCCAAATGTTGTAGAAGAAGAGATTGAGGATAACTCTCAAAAGATTGATAAAATGAATTTGGAAGAAAATTTAGAAGAAAATGTGGAAGAAAATTTGGAGATAGAAAACCCTTTGCCTAGAGATTTGAGGTTTTCTAAAAACCACCAAAAGGAGTTGATAATTAGTGAACCTAGTGAGAGTGTAAAGACTAGGTGTGGATTAAATAAAGAAGTCAATCATTCAGCCTTTATTTCAACTATAGAACCCACAAATATTGATCAAATACTTTCGGATGAATTTTAGATTTTGTCCATGCAAGAATTGTTAAATCAATTTGTAAGAAGTAAAATTTGGGAATTAACTACAAGGCCAAAGGATCAAAGTATAATTGGAACTAAGTGAGTTTTCAAAAATAAAATGAATGACTCAGAAGTAGTCATTAGAAATAAGGCTAGATTAGTTGCTAAGGGGTATAATCAAATTAAAATGAATGATTTTGAGGAGACTTTTGCCCCTATAGCTAGACTTGAAATAATTAGAGTTTTATTAGCCTTTGCCTATTTTAGAGGATTTAAATTATACAAAATTGATGTAAAAAGTGCCTTTTTAAATGGGGTAATTCAAGAAGATATTTTTGTAGAACAATCACCAGGTTTTGAAAATTCTAAATACTCAAATCATGTTTTCAAATTGAAAAAGACATTATATGGATTGAAACAGGCACCTAGGGCTTGGTATGAGAGGTTAAGCACTTCCTACTTGAAATATCATTTGAAAAAGGAAGTGTAGATACAACTCTCTTTTTGAAAAGATTTGGAAAAGACATACTCATTGTACAACTTTATGTGAATGACATCATCTTTGGATGTTCAAATAAAAATTATTGTGATTATTTTTCTAAAATAATGAGTAGTAAATTTGAGATGAGTCTAATGGGAGATTTAAGTTACTTTCTATCCTTTAGCATTAAGAAAATTGAGGAGGGTACATTTTTTAGTCAGTCAAAGTATGTTAAGGACTTCCTCAAAAAGTATGAAATGGACAATGCTAAACCTGTTCTAATTGTTCCTCAGTTCAGTTAGATAAGGACCCTATGGAAAAATATGTTGATCAAAATAATTTTAGAGGGATAATTAGATCTTTACTTTACTTGTTAGCTAGCCGGCCTGATATCATATTTAGTGTTTGTTTGTGTGCTAGATTTCAATCAGATCCAAAAGAATCATATTTGATAGCAGTAAAAAGGATTCTAAGATATCTGTTAAGAACTCAAAACTTAGGAATTTGGTATCCTAAGTTTAGCTGTTCATTTCAAATAATTGGTTATTCAGATTCTAATTTTGCAGGTTGTAGGGTGGAAAAAAAGCACTTCTAGAACATATCGGTTTATTGGAAATTCTTTAGTCTCTTGGTCCAATAGAAAACAAAATTTAGTAGCCCTATCTACTGCTAAAGCTGGATACATTACATTAGGAAGTTATGTGGCACAACTTTAGTTGAAATAAAAGTTGATTGATTTAAGATTAACTATAGGCACTATTCCAATTTATTGTGATAACACTAGTACTATTTATATTTTTAAAAATCCTATTCAACATTTAAGAACCAAACATATAGACATCATGCATCATTTCATCAGGGATCATGTATCCAAAGGAAAAAATGAACTCACTCATGTTTCTACTGAAAATAAACTTGCAGACATTTTTATAAAACCTTTAGCCTTTGATACTTTCAGTGCATTAAGAACAAGGCTTGGAGTAATCGATTTGAATGCTTAATAAAAATGTTTTTTGCAACATTGATGCGTGTTTTAACTTAGTATTTTTGTGTGTATCCTTATGTTTGTGATCTTTTCTGTATTTTGAGTTTGTGTTTTCATTTTTTTCATTTGTGTTTTTGTTGTGTTTATGTTTTAGTTTTGATTGAGTGCATGTTTTAAAAAATTTGAGTGAAAATCATCTAGGACGAAAATATTTTCGTATGGGACAAATTGTGTAGTGTGTCAAACTGTTGGATTTGAACCATTTGGGTGCAGTTTTTTAGTTTTTAATTTTAATTTTGTCTGTACGATCGTCCAGGATGAACTTTTTTTTCAAACGACGGGATGATTGAATGACACTTAAACAGATAAGGTCATTTTTAATAATGTATTCGTACGTACGAACCTTTGGTTCGTCCGGATGAATGCTTAGTGAATCGATGTGGGGGACGGTCTCAACTGCCATTAAAACGATCATAAATTTCTGATTGTCCAGGATAAACACCAGTTTGCCTGTACGATCGATTGGTCAAAAGTCTGTACGAAAGGTCACTTCGTTAGTTGTGTGATTACAAAAAGCCATTTCATTTTGGACTCATTCGTTCGTCCATACAAAATTTTTTCGTACAGGATGAACTAAATTTTGTACGGGACGAACGTAATTTTGTCTGTACGAACAATCGTATTTCATTAAATTGACCGGCTTTAAACTCAATAGTCACACTCACACATTCCTTTCAGAACCCTTTCTTCCTTTAGATCTTATCCATGGCAAGTTCAAGCAAGCGACAAAAGGTTCTTGCCAAGGGTCCACACAAAAATTCTTCTGATAATTTTCTGTCAAAAGCCAATGAAGAATCTTTTCCTAGATTTTCCTCCGCTAAGATCACCCCATATAGAGTTCTTATTCAGGATCAACTGACCTTTCAGGTAATGAACTTGTTTACATCAACTCAATTTGGTCTCATTCTCACACTAGTCCACCTCTACAACAAAGAAACCTTTCATTATTTCCTAGCAAACATGTCCTTCAACTCCGACCATTCTGTAATCAAGTCCTTTGTTTTTAAGAAGAAAGTTAAAATCACTAAGGCTGAACTAGGAATCTTTTTGAACTTAAGGACTGAAGGAATTATAGCCCATACTATGACCACTACAGATAATTTTGATTGGAGTGAAATAAATGAAGTGATTAGAAAAATTATATTTAATGAGCATATGCCTAAAGTGTCTTCTCTTGTTCGCAATGCTCGTATCATCCTACATGTTCTTCGAACTTCCATAATTCTTAAAGCTGGTGATAGAGTCAACATTGCTCATCTTCATTCAATAGTAACCTACTTGATTATGACTAAACAACCTATAAATGAAGCCCAACTAATCCTTGACTATCTTTATGGACTTTCTGAAATTGGTCATGTTAAACATAAAAGAAAGAAGAACATAGCTTTAGGACATCTTGTTGCCTTCATTTTGGAGAAGAAGTATGATTTGGTTCATCTAGTTGAAGATTTTGAAAAACCTCTCTTCTACAATGACAGATCTTTTAGGGCAATCTTCAATAAAGATGAACCACGTAAACCACATGTTATTAGTGAGTTAGAGGAGGAACATGAACCTACACCTGCATCTGCTAGTGAACCAAATTATCAGGATTTGATTCAGAGATTTGATCGCTTAGAGTCTCATTTTGATCAAAGATTTGATCAAATTGAAACTCATTTTCAACAGCAGGATATTCAATACAATCAGGATATGGGGTATATGAGAGAGCAGATGAATGATATTAGTTTCAACATGCTTATGATAAGCAGTTATTTTAACTTCTTCAGTATGGTACCTCCTCCTCCTCCTCCTCCAGATTAGGGTCCATCAGTGTGATTCATGTACTTGGTTATGTTTTTCTTTAGTTGATGTGTTTTATGATGTAGTAGTTTGTGATGTGTTACATTGTGATGTATTTTGTTTTAGTTATGTGTTTGTTTCATTAGATGTTTTTGTATTTGAGTTTTATCAAGCATTGATATCATTCATATATTGTAATATCCATTATAAAGATATCAATATAAGTTATCTTCTTTAAGTTTTAATGTTGTTTTGAAATGTGTGTTAGCCTATATGAAAATCCTTAAAGTTTTTGATCCTACAAGTGCTATACCTTGAAGTGCAACTTAAAATTAAATTCATTAGTAAATCAAAATTTTTTAAATTTAAGTTTTGCTTATAACTTGATTTAATTAAGATTGACAATTTCATGTTTCTTATTAGACTACATTAATGTTTAATATTATTATTGCAATTGTGATATTTTCTTATTTTGTATTTCACTTATCAATAAATAATGATTCACTTAGAAAAATTTAAAAATTTTGATTATTAATTTTGGAAAGATCAAAATTACTCTTGAAAAATATACAAATGTACAAAAATTAAAAGGAATGCGCAATGGTTCACAATTTGAAAAAGAGGTACAAAATAAGCACACAAGTTAAAAGATGCACAAAAATGTGCCAAAAATATTGAAAAAGATGCGCAAAGCGTCACATGTGGTAGTCATTTCTTTCCACAATCTTTTAATCTCTTAATTCAAATTGAACTTCTGTACATTTATATTTCGTATTGACATTTGAAATATATAAATTTTATATTCATCCTTTTTGCATTGATTTTTTTTATCTTAGTGTCTAAATTGATTCATATTTTTGATATTTTTTTATTATCGATGTTATATCTCTTTTTAAATTCTATGAATCATTTTTATTTACCTAATGATTTGATTTTATTTGCAATATTTATTTCAATCACTTTCAAGGATCAATTATCCAAGGATTATCATTTGGCTGCTTACATTTATGTTCTATTTCTTATTCACTTTTTGATGTTGTCAAAAAGGAGAAGAAAATATTATTAGTATCATATCTTTTGTTTGTATCTTTGTTCTGTATTCATTTTTTGTTTTGTTTTGTTTTATTTTGTATTGTATCTGTTGTATTTTTTAAAAAAAAAAAGAAAAGAAAAAGATAAATTTTTTGGGCAATGCCTTCTTATTTTCATATGTTCATCAATTCAGGGGAAGTTTAGGAGATTCATAAAATTTAAAATTTATACAAACATTAATTATTTTGTCATCATAAAAAAAGGGGGAGATTCATAAAAGAGATTGCATGTTTTACATTATTACAACTTGTATTGTTTTGATGATTCCAAATATTATTATTTTAAGTTTTATATTCTCCTAATACTTTTTGGAAGAATTGTTTTGCTCTTGTGTGGACTAACATTTCAGGATAATCAAACTCCAAACTAATTAAGACTTCAAATCAAAATTTAGCATGAGATAATTTGTAATTTGAGCTTGTATTTTTTATTGTATTGAGTTTGAGAGAGAGTGATTATAATTAAGTAACTTAGCACACACACCCTTGGGGAGATCTTTAAAATTCATAATGATCGTACAGGATGAACAATGTTCATATGGGACGATCAAGTCAGTTATCCCCTCGGAAGAGCAATGGGACGAACAGGAAGTAAGAATAGTTTTTTAAGTCCTGATCATCCAGACGAATTTTTCTATTCATCCTAGGATGAAATGCTCTCTAGAAAATTTTCGTTTAGACGAAATCCTGTTCGTGCAAGGACAAATTGCCCTCTGGAAAAATTTTGTCCAGACGAACTTTAATTCGTCCCATGATGAAATGCTCTCTAGAAAATTTTTGCTCAGACGAGTTCCTATTCGGCCCAAGGAGAGATGCTCTCTGTAAAAATTTCATCCAGACGAACTCTTATTCGTCCCAGGACGAAAATCTTTTAACATTTTCAATTTTGATAACTTCCTGCAGTTTGTCAAACTGACCCATGGTATAACTGTTCGTACCGGACGAACTTAGTTCGCACGAGATGATGATCGGGTATGAAGTCTGTTCGTACCAATATACATTAGGTTCGTATGCAACTGATTTAAGTAAGTTCTTCCAGGATGATCCACGATCGTACGGGACGATCCACTTTGTAAAGACTTGAAAATTAATAATTTTTTGACGATTTTTATGTCTTTCCTATATAAAGTCCAATTAGAATTACCTATTAAT